>NW_010408866.1:1060-21504 GCF_000710305.1 Buceros rhinoceros silvestris | reverse complement strand
TTCCCACAGAGGGAAGAAAAAAAAAAAAAAAGATCTGCTGGTGATGCCTGTCTTGGCAAACACACTGTAAGAGTCTATTAAGTTTACAGTCTCATCACAAGAGGAGAAAAAATGAGGCCAGAGACTTGCTCCAGGTCATTGAAGTGAGCTTCAAATTTAAACCTTGTGTCACAGTCTCAGAAAATAAAAATGTTGTCAGAGTTGCACCACTTACTCTCTTATTATAAAATAATCATGCTTGCCCCAGGACTTCTAGGTCTTGAAAGTCTTCTCCAGGGTATCTGACAGCGCTAACAGCAATAGGTGCCATTGCGGAAAGGCTGGGGACAAGGTGACCTCAACCTCAGCACAACCTGAAATAAAAAAAGGATTATACGAATCTGCCACCCTTGGCCCCAAGATGTATGCTGAGCACCAGGTTAGAGAAGAAAGAGGAGAATGGCCTGAGACACTGGAAATCACGATCACTTCTCCCCCTCCCTTCTACCAGCCCAGACTGGTGGCTTCTTGGTGGCAGTAGCTTCCTCAGCCGCTACCAGAAGAGCTAGAGGCACAACCCACAGAGAGCAATACTGTGCGTAATCCTATCTAGGCAAGGAGGAGCAAGGGGCTAGGAAGCTCAGAGCTCAGCGTAGGTGGCTACGGAGTCCGGGAGCCAGTCCGTAAGCACCCAGCCTCGCTGAAAGCCAGCACCCTGTTTGCACACGCTGATGATGAGCACCAGGAGGACACGCGCTCTGAAGTCCCTGAGCTTGCTGACAAGTCAAGGAATAAGCAGTAAGGAAAACCAGCATGAAAACAGACTGCGGGAGCAGCTGAATTTTCCCAAGAGCGCTCTGCCACCACCACAGCCCTCCAGCACCAGAGGTGTGAACAGGCTGTTGCCCTGCAACCTCTCTAGGTGCTCTCAGCTACTTGTGGAGGTGACAGCTTTTGCCACTGGTGTGAAACAGACTTTTTGCCTCCTTAGATAGAAGTGTTGCTTCCATCTCCTTTGACATAAACAAACAAGAGCCCTTGATCTCATGTGAACCTTTTTTTTTTGTAAGGCCCACTTCTGAACCCTCTCTAGATGCCTACTGCTTGTACATTCACAGAGTACTCCGGACAGGAAAGTGTGGGACACACAGTAGTGTCTCACTGTCAGAAGAGCTGCTGACATTTCCGCTTGTTTTTCAGAGAGTTTTTTTCCTGTGATTTATTTAAGCAGCAGGGACGACTACTTTCTTACCTACTAACCTTTGGAGCACCCCACGCCCTCCCCTTTTACGTTGCACAGTAACGGGTTTCTGCTGATACGAACGGTCTGTTTGGCCAATTGGGCAAGATTTGAGCTCTAGAAAGAGGGTGAGCGCTTAGGAAGTGACATCATCTGATGTGACTGTTGAAAGAGTCCCCTCAGGAAAGGGAGTGTTTTTGAAGGGATAGATAACCGAAGAACTAATAGAGTCCACCTGGAAAGCGTGTCATCCCCACCAGGCCGTTCTTCCTTCGGTTAAGCCTTCTCAAGATCGCACAGAGCAGAGCTCAGCGCAGCTGGTGAGCTGCATGTACTGCTGTACGTGGGGAGAGCACATCTCGCGTTCCCTGGCTGCCACCTGCCCTGCTGCGAGCGGTCTTGCTTTTGAAGACTTGCTTGCTTCCTTTCTGTCTAAGATGTTCACATTCTTCTTTACTTGATTTTATTTCTAATGAGTATTTTTTTTTTCTGTCTGGAAAGCTCCAGGGATTGCTGCCCAACCTTGTGAGAAATCTGTGGGCATGCTGGGAGGGGGGGAACAAGTTGATGGGACCTGTCATTTGTGTGTGTATAAGCCTCCTCCCCTACGCTTCATTATCTGCGTTGTTCAACACATGACAGACGGCGATGCTGAAAGGGTAAAATGCTTCGATTAAACAGCAGAGCATTATTTTAAGAGGCATATTCTACCCTATGGTTCCTCCCTCTGCTCCAAAAGTATGAACATAACTCATGTTGCTGGTTACGTTATCACCACACACTGCACTCAGGCATTCATGAGATTCAAATCCACTGAAGTCATCAGCAGACTTTGAGTTAGCACATCCAAGAAGGTCCGAGAAGTATTCTGCAGTACTTGGTTTTCTGGTTTTGCAACATAGTTTGGTCTTTTGGAAATGGAGGTCGGCAGAGAGCAGGCTGAGTTGAAGATAGAGAATTAGCATGTTTTAGTATGCTTGAACTGATTCTCCACCCAGTTAAACATAATTTCCTACGTGCCCCTTTTCCTGGGATTCAGACTTCACCTCCTGCCACTGATAAAGTCCCTGCTATCCACTCTTAATAGAACAGGCTGTTACTGTTATGTAATATTTATAGCAAGCCTTCCTAAATCCTCGAAATTACCTAAAGTATGCAAAAATTCAAGCTATGCATCAAGGACCAAGCACAACAGCTCTCAGTTGTGGGAAAGAGCGAGAAGTTTAACTCTCGGTTTCCTGGATTTGACAAGCTTAATCCTAAGCCAGAACATTTGTTTTCATGCATTTCTCTGTGTTTGGGGAAATAAAGGAGCATTTGTCTCCGTTGCCTGTTCGCGCACAACCAATTCCTGTGTCTTCCACCACCGTATATAACGCACTGAAAGGAGCGGCTCCTGAGCCGGGGTGTTCTTGTCCAGGCACATCGGACTTGTGTGGCAGATGCATGAGTTTCAGATGTCTTAGTCTTCCCCTAGTGTATCCTAAGGGCCCCTGAACGTGCTGATTCAGTTTTCTAGTCAGGAAGCATTGGACCAGATAAAATAGCTGGAAAATTACCATCAAGTCAGAAAAAGAGCCTGGCAGGACCCTTAAGAGGTCCAGCCCTCTGCCTGAAAGCACAGCCCGGGCCCTTCCCGATAGTTTGTCTTCTGCTTTATTCTTGAAGAGCTCAGCGCTGGCAATCGTGTCTTCTCCCTGCGTACGTCAGAACACAGGGACTTGCTCCCAGCAGAAGCTTTTCACAGTTTCTGACCTAAGTTGTCTTTGATAAAATCTCATTTTATTCCCTCTTATCTGATTCATTGTGGTTATAGAGACAATTTATCCATTTTCTCTTTTCATCTTTACTTGAAGGCTATTATTTTGTCTTCCCCTTAATCTTTTCTTCTTTGGGATAAACAAGTCCAAGTCTTTGAATCTTTGCTCATCAGTCATGTTTTCTAGATCTCTCATCATTCCTATTGGTCTTTGCACTATCTCCAACTGTTCCACATAGCAACGTACTGAACATCACTTGCCTTAGGACAGCTCTGATGAAGCATCCTGGTGTTACCCATCCTACATGTCTAAGTCACAGTAATGGGGCAGATGGCGTCGAGCAGAATATATTTGCTTTTAGCAGACAGGGGTTGACAAGGCGATGCTTTTCCTGCTGCCAGCATAGTTGGCCTAAAGAGAGATGACAGTAGCAGATATGGGCGAGCTCCCTTACTGCCTTACAGCTTTGGACAACTCTAAGCCATAATTCTGCGTGTCTAGTTTAACATTTATAGGCACTTTTATGCATATATGTACTTGCAAGTGTGTATATGTATGTCATATGATCGTGCACACATACATCCCCGTATAGGTATGTGCACGTACACGCAGCGTTATATTTAAGCGCAGGCGTATCTCTGGGAAGCGACCCTTCCTTCGCTTCACTTTGTGAGATGGGGAAAGAAGCGCAACCTCATTCACAGAAAAAGAATCTGTGCGCACAGGGCAGATGCCACCCGTCAGCAGATTGTTTTTTGCCTGGAGGAAATTAGTGAAATTTTGCACTAAAGGGCAGGAACTTTACTGGACCTTTTGATGATCTCTGTAATGTCACCGAATCTTAGCACAAAGACGATAAAGCAGGATGTTGAAATAACCCGTCACTGTTTGTCTCTTATTCAGACCACATCGCCAAATAAATGAGTGCTGCGTCTGTAATTTTGATCAATCCTTCTTTGTGTCCGGCTGCCACGGAGGTTTTGTGGACTAACTCCCAAGTAAAGTAGCTAGTCCCTGCTGAATGGACCACACCGAACAGGGCACCCACCCAGAAGCATGCCCTCCCTGCCAGGGACCGGGGGACTGTTTCCGGCTGAGCGGTACTAGAAGGGAGATGCGGACTCAACATTAGTGTTGAAATACACGTGGAACGACTGGAAATTGCACGTGCTTAAACCGGTGAATGAGCAGGTCTTGAGTGTCAAACAGTTTGTCTCAAATCTCTCTCTGTGTTTCATGTGAATCAAGTCAAGAAGTGGTTAGCTGAGCTGGGCTGAGCCCAGTGGGACAGACTGGTGTTGCCAAAGGGGACAGCCCTCCTCCCTCTTCCTTCTCCTCTTCATCCTCACCTTGCTCTGACCTCTCAGGCTGCTGCTTCAACTCACAAAATCATCAGAAAACTAAGACAAAAAAACAGAGTCGGGTTTTGCTGGCTTAGTGGGCTGCCCTGGGGCAATCCAGCTAGACTTGATGCCCTCAATCATGTGCTCCTGGGCCAGGGTCTTCTACAGCTTTTGTGCACCACCTTATTACGGGCCAGAAGTTGACCAAGGCCCCTGGACACCACCATAAAACATGTGAAGATTAATCAGCTGCTCCGTTTGGTGATCTGTTTGGTAATCTTCCTCTGGAAAGGGCAGCTGGATTCACCTCGGTATCGTCAGAGGGCGATGGGCTTTGGGGAGCGACATTCAGAGCAGAAGTCTGACTTTGCCTTCCTCAATCAGCTTTTGGAGAAAGGTATGTCCCAGGGAGGCACAGGGAGTGCTGGGCTAAATACTGCAGCGCTAGACGAAGGCTGGTTGTGAACACTCCTCCTGCCACCCCAGTGACATAATCAAAGTCTAGGGCAGGATGAATAGACCCCAAATCCTGAAATATAGATATTTTATCTAAAATAGCTTGCAAAAACCCCCATAAATCCCCCAGGAGAAGATGAATTTTTAAAATGGAATCTCCCATTAGAAGGCATATTCATTGAAGCGATGCTATGAAAATGCATCTCTTCAATTGTGATAAATTAATAGTGGCTCTAGAAATTGTACTTAGTTACCAATTTTCAGGCCTACTTCACTAATGATAAATGGAAAATTTTCCTTAAAACTGTGATAAGAACTCAACCCTTTTAATAAACAATGTCAGTAATATTTATTGTATGTTCCTATTTATTGGAAAAAATAGAAAATTAAAGATGAAAGAAACTTTGCAGAAATAGCAATTGAAACCCACAGATAATAACCTGGAATATTATTCACTTGTGAAGGAAAGCTAATCTTTGTGTTTAGACTGTTTATGTTTTTAGAGACTAAAGCCCTAATTTTCACTGAAAGGCTGAAAAGCATCTAGAAATTAATTTGCCTGTTTAAGTTATGTGGACTTTTCAGGCTAAATGGGGTATCCTCCTTGGATAAGTGAGAATAATGTCTCAAAGTCAGTGGAATTATTCTATTAGAAAAGAGATAAAAATTAGACCCAAAAGTCTGAAAAACTGACCCAACAATGTCCCTCTACCGAGGCTTGGCTCTGTAACTTGGAAGTATTTGTGGGTGTAGGTGTGTGTATCCGTTACCGGTTTTGTGTTATTCTGGAGCTTCCATTTCTATCTGTGGTTGGAATATTTGCGTGAAAACAATTGAAACTCGCGTTTCAGAGCAGGGCAATTTGTTTATGTTCATTGCGTAGAGAGGACTCCTCCAAAGACTGAAGGGTGGCGTGTCCAGATTCAGCTTTAACTCGCGACGCCACGATGCTCAGTGGAAATGCTGGCACCACTGAGCCACGTATCACCTGGAAATTCGGGTGGGAGCCAAAACCTACAAAAATCCAGCTTCCTGGGCTTCCCTGGATGAATAAGTCTCACTCCAGGGTATGGGGCCATATCTCTCCCACCCATGGTTAGAGTCATCGCTGTTCCCTGCGATATGAACATTGGTTGTTAATTTAGTGCGTGTCTTTCGGTGGATCTTCAGTCCCTGGTGCAAAATTGGTAGTTCCTTTGAAGTTCAGCTGTATTTTACACCATCTTGGTTTACTGCAGGTTTTTTTTTTGTCCTTTAAGAGGGCCAAGACAACAGCAAAAGAGATGATTCATCAGGCTTCTGCTGATACTGGCAGAATCATGGCTCAAAAATGTGAGGCTGGGCAGCAAAACTATTCCGCTTACTGCCTGTCAGAGAAAGCGAGTTGATTTTCCTCTTCTCCTCAGTGTATAATCCAACAGCAATGAGCAGAACTGATACTCCGAGCAGCCAGATCGATAAGGATGATATAGAGACTTCCTGACCCTTCTCCCCTTGCCAAGCCACAGCTGCACGGAATCCTGGCTGAGGTTCTGGCAGAGGGAGATTAGTTCTTTCATTGCACTTTTCTTTTCCACGTTCCTTGAATTTCTCGATTCAAAACCCCACACTATCAAGTTAAAGACATCTTTTTTCCTCACTCCTTTTATTTTCCAGGATGGAAATGGAAGCAGGAAAGTTAAAAACTTTGCAAACTTGCAAAAAGCGTCTCAGGAGATGCCAGATTTCTTTCATTTCCAACGGTGCAGTTTGAAGAGGGCAGTTTTCAAGCCTTGCATTTGCAGAGGAGCTGATATAGTCCTGTTTAGAAAACATCCTCTTTGTGAGGTGCCACCCTGGGCAAAGACACCCCTCCAGTCCCACAGAACCGTTGTTGTTCCACCTCCGTGAAGCTCTGGGAGCCCAGGTTTATCTGGAATTGGAAGAATGTGCTCTTAGTACTTCCCGAACTGCTGAAAACAAACTTAGGTTTATATGCCAGTGAAGTTCATAATGTCAGTTTTGCCACTGGCAAAATATGTTCTGCGTCCCCGCGGTTCCTCTTGCAGCTTGCGTTCCGCAGAACAGCTCTGCGTGGCAAATAAAATGAAAGCGCTTCCTGCAGGTTTTAAAGCGGCTGTTGTGGAAAAGCATTTTGTATCGTATTGAGATCTCGGGCCGGGAGCTAGCAATGACTTTTTTCAGCATGTGCCACGGGGACGCTCGCTCACAGAAGGGTGTCCTCGGGACCTGCTGACATGTCTGGAAAGAAAGGTCTGCGTGGCTCTTCTTCTACAGTCAGTGATACCTCACGGCCCTGCACAAAGTCAGCATCGACGTACGCGGTGCTGTCAGGTTTTGTGCTGATGTGAAGTTTCTTTTCTAGGGGCTGGCACTCGGTGCCGCTACATTCGTGCATAAGGCAAATGCCAAAATCTTTTCTCCTACAGCAAGCAAGGGCTTACCGAAGTATTAGATTCATCCTTTCTTGCACGTAAACCAGCTTGAAAACATCAAATTTAAGGAAGAAGAAGATGAACCAAAACATTTCTTGAAAACGCATTTTCACAAATTGCACTGCAGAGCATAAAAATGCTTTTACAAAAACGTACACAAACTTCATTGTTCGGGGAAATTTATTATTCCTGTTTCTGCTCACTCCGAGGCATCTGTCCTTTAGTTTAAACCTGCATCTGTCTTGGAGATAAAATCCTAACAAACACCGTTCACTCCTACATATTCTGGAATGAAATCCTATTCTCAGGGAAATCAATGGCAAAACATCCTTCAGTGCAGCCAAATTTTTTCCTGTAATTATAACTACAGTTTATTCCCTGTCTCTAGTGTAGGTTTCTCTCCACGTGATGCTGGCATACTGCTTCCATCTGGCTCCGAACATATTAAATTTCCTCCTTGTTTTTACAAATGTATAGCCAATGGTTTCCAGAGCTCCATTCCTAGATCACCGACTTGCACACAATTTGTCAAAACTTAGTTAAAATATTCGATGTCCCCGCTGGCCTAAGCATGATAAATGGGATGTCTGTTCCTCATATTTCTTTCCTTAGGAAGCTCCAGAAACTCCATTTATGTGAACTGAAATCCACTGTCGGAGACTAACCAAGAGAAACTTGCCTGATAAGTGATACTTCTGTGCAGTTGCTGATGTAGTCAATTAAAGTAATAACCTAATACCCATGTGCTGGCGCCGTTTCAAAACACTTCCCCGGTCTTTTCCCATGTATGACTGACTAAGGAATCTGGACGCAGCACTGCCACGGACATTCCGTGTGTTTTTTCTACATATCTGGCAGAGAGGCATTTAATCATTGCTGATTAAAACTACAAGCTGACCAATTATTGCCTCTAACTGCACCCCAGACAGACCAGGATGTGTTTTTGACATGCTACATGTCACGCAGACGCTGAGCGGCCTTAGGTTTTTGCTCAGCGGAAACAATCACAAATCCAGACAGCGCAAAGACTCCTTCGGCTGCTGCCCTGTGCCCACTTGCGAGCGGTGTAAAGGAATGACACTTGAATGATCCTACAGCAGTGAATAACATTTGCTTTATCTCCATTACTGCCCTGCTGCAAAGGGTGTTTTAAAGGAAAAAAAAATCCTTCTGACGCTGTGATTTGCTGGATTCAGACTGGAATTTGTGCCACCAGCTCTCTAGCTTCATTCCTTCATGCTTCATCTGCCCAATTATCAAATCCCCTGTTGTACAAAGACACAATTCAGCTGTTCTGAGGGCTTAGCTGTGCCCTCAGATACAGGGATGTGCAGTGCTCTGCATCTTGTAACGTCAAAATGCGCAGCAGCCCGTTTTCACTGGGTACACGGAGATGCGGAGTACTGAGGTAAACAAGTAAACACGATCCAAAAGAACATTTCAGGAGATAAACAGGCATTCAGAGGCAGTGGACTGCTGACCTCGTCAAATCAGGGCCATATACTGGTTGCAATGCTGAACCATGAACGCTGGGAAAACAGATGCTCTGATTTGCTGCACTGTCCACCTGGAGCAGGCAGTCTGGGTGTGTAAACTAGACTTTTACCAGCCCGCCGGGTATCTGACATCCTCTTCCATTTGGGGGACCAGCTATTCCCTTTCTTCTGACAGATTTATGTCATGGCCTTACTTCCACATCGACTAGGTAGTCAGTTCATCTCGCCCATTATCAGTCACTTCTGAGAACATCTCTGTGATCTGAGATGCCTTCTGGGTGCTCGCAGCTTTTGTATCACACGTTACAAATAAGGATTCTTTTCTATGCTGGAATGTCCAACATGCTGACGCCAAGAAAATGTTTAAAGAGAAATACTACAGAAAAAGAGGATGCAGGCAGAGCTCCACGCATCAAATCCTGCCTTTGACTAGTACTGAGCCATGTGTTTGTTCACGCGTTCCAGGAGTACGTGGTGTTCTGTGCCTTTCTCTATGCAAAATAAGAGGTACCGTTATGATTCACATCACTCACAGAAACATGACTGAGACCAGTCACAGGATAATTTCTGGTCCTCAGAAAGGAAAGACTGGTATGAGTCCTACTTTCTGCCATCACAGAGCTCCAAAGAGCAGCGGCACCCGTGGCAGTGATGTGGACCACTTGACAGCCAAGGGCTGAGGGACAGCTGAGAGGGGAGGCAAGACTTCGCTGCCCTGGCATTGCCTTTGTAGGCAGGCATGTAGTTTCCAAAGAGTGGCTCATTTCATGGTGCTGAGGATGGTTTCCACCATGACTCCTTTAGGCACCTGCAATTCCAAGAAAACGGAGGTGTGTCCTCTGCCCCAGCTCCTCCTTGAGCAGAGGCAGGAGCCTCCGGGGAGCCATTCAGAGCACTGACGTTACAGTTCTGCAATAGCCTGCAATGTCTGTTCCTCCGCCACGGGCACGTATTTTCTCTTAAAGGAATTAACCGTGGAGAAAAAGCTCACAAATGGTAAGGGTGGAAGCACTTGGCTATCAACAAGAGAGGACTTCCATTCCTTGCACAGCTCTTCAAACCAGCTCACCCTGCAAAACATTATAGTAAAGCAAAGTTAAGAAATGAAGATAAAGCAATTCAAAGGCTTCCTCCCCCAGATGAAACTGTGAGACCTCCGCAGCGTGTTTAGCTGGGGAGTACAAGCTGACGGATTCTTTAAGAGCAGCCTTAATTTTTACTGACAGGCTGAGCTGTCAGAATTCATTGTGCACACAGGTAAAATCAAAACACAGCTCTCTGCAGGAATAAATACCTGTGCAGTCCAGGTGCTGCTTTGCTATGATTACTAGTAAAAAATAAGCCAGATATGAGCTCGTAGAAAAGCTCCTGTTAAAACAATAAATGAAAAACGATGGACACGTGGCACTGGAGCCTTCTTAAAAGGTTGCATGAAGGAGTCGATCATTTCAGAAGCACTGCCTTTTCCCTTGGAGCAGAGCGAGAGGTTGCTAGGCTCCTGAGAGAATAAATAACATGGAGATGTTCATTTTTCATTCTCGGTAAAATACTGATGAAGCACCTTTGTCAAAATCTATTTGGCAAGCTGCATGGTGTATCTTGAATTACTGCGTTTTATGTTTCTGGACATGAAGAGCATCATCCTTCAAGATGATCCAAAATAATAGTTGTAGTGAAACAGGAATATTGAATTTTGGTTTATTACAATCCACTAGGTAATAAAACTGTCAGTGCTACATTGGACAGTTTTAGGGTGGAACGAATGCTAGTAAAGGTCAGTATTTTTCACACTGTTTCCTAGGTGCTCACTGACCATCTTTGGTTGTTACCACAGCTTTTGGCTTCATTGCTGTAAAAATCATTGCCTTGAGAGAGCTGCCGACATAGAAATATGAACATGTATTTTCTGTTTGGATTAATTGGACTGACCGGTAGGTCAGTGTCCCAGATGGAGACTAATGAATCTTTTTCTTCAAAAAAGACTTGGGTCACTTCAGAGTGCTGCAAGTATACTGATGTTTGAATTGCGCCTGTATGAGATGAACACATGGTGGGTAAGCAGGACAGAGAGGCGATTCCCCTTGGTGAA
Organism: Buceros rhinoceros silvestris; assembly: GCF_000710305.1. Classification (NCBI taxonomy): domain Eukaryota; kingdom Metazoa; phylum Chordata; class Aves; order Bucerotiformes; family Bucerotidae; genus Buceros; species Buceros rhinoceros. The sequence continues at coordinate 10,706 of NW_010408866.1, read as the reverse complement.
GGGGAGAAAGCAGAACCAGGAAAAAAAAATCCTTTAAGACTCTTGGGATGCACAAGGGAAGTCATCCATGCGCAGCACTGCCACCACATCTGTAAATATAAATATATATATATATATACACGTGCTTGGCCATTTGAAAAGATTGTGGCCCACGTTGCATTTCACCGGTTAAAAGAAGACAAAGAGCTTCCCACCTTCAGAGCAGCCTTTACGGGACCCTGGGCTGCAGCCCAGCTTAGAGCTTAGGAAACTCTACAGCTGGCCAAACGGTTTAGAGAGCCAAGTGCCCCCCGATCTTGGTCCTGTCTGCGTTTGTTCTCTCTTCCAGTCACAGCTCAGACACGGGGAGTCCTGGGGACTTGTGCGCCAAAGCCCTTTGTGCGAGACTCACCTCGGAACCACTCGCAGGTCGCCGTTAGCAGCGGGCTGTCGAGCGGTGCGGTCAGACGGTCTGATTTGGGCCCCTGGCTGGGAGGCGAGAGCGCTGTGAATAGAAGAATAGGAACGCGCACCTTCGCAATTAGGTATCCGTAAGAAGAATAACCTCATTTGTGAGTGTGAATAGCGAGTAAAAGGAGGTACGAACACAATTGGAACAGCTGCTCAGAACTGCAACAAATGTTGGTGAATACTCATTTGCAGTATTCTTCTAGCGCTGGATTTTCTTTTCTCCCCTCAAATGTGGTCTCTACTTGAGTGGCTTAGCAAAATAAAGACAGATGGCGATGGATTATCTCTAACACTTCATTAATTGCAGTGCGGCCATTACAGTATTTCTAAAGCACTCACCAGAGCTTTGCCTGATGATTTCCTTTTAGCCGAGTCGCGTGCCACTTAGTGAGTAGGGACCTAGTAAGACATTGTGACTTATTAATTAAGAATGCCTATGTTAGTCATAACAGCATATAAATACATTAGTAAGTTCCATGGCTAAATATGTTACGTATTCAGGAGGACTTTTTTCAGCATAAAATAAGAAGCAACAAATTCTTGCAGAGGCACGGCTGCCTTACGCTGCCTTGCAGTCATGGCACAGGGAACGGAGTCAAGCCAGATTTTAGAGCCTAATTCACTCTGATGTCAGTCAGCTTTCAAAATTAGGAGCCTAATTTCCTTTTTCTAAATTGGCTTAGGCACATACAGCCAAACTAAGAGATGATTCAAAGCCCAAAGACGCAGATAACGCAGAGTGAAATCACTAATACAACCAGGTACTTAGTTCTAATGAACTCAGAGGCCATCTGGAAATCTCTTGGATATATTTCCTTCTGTTTATAAAAATGTGATTCATCCAGTCTCGGAACAGAAATAATAGCAGGTGACTTAAGTAACCCACTACCCTCGCACCTGAGGACAATCGTAACAGCACATGCCTCATTTCTTTAATGTTCTTTTAGATAAGGGGAAGGTTGAAAGCTATGTGAAGAAAACATCTGTAAAATAATGGGAATAATCTGGTTTAAAAAGAGCTGAGATAATGTGCAGAAAGCGAAAGGACAATAATCAGAAAGGATCTTTTTAAACTCCTGATTTCATTGACTTGCTGTTGTAGGGAGTTCCACTTTGCAGGTCGGTTGTTTAACCGCTCCTTCCTGAACGTGCTCCTTTCCTCTCCCCAGTACTGTTCATTGTATTTCAGATGGGGCTGCACACCCGGTTACAGCATTACGACTTCTGCAGGGTTTATCACCCCACTCTTATCTCTGCAGCATATCCTGTCTTTTATTGACTGCATTCAGCAGAGCCCGAGTGGCGCTGTGGTGAGAACCCGGCCTCTTCGCCGGGCTGATAAGGTTAATTGAGAATTCTCTAACGTCTGGGTAGTTCATACTTTTCTCATCAACAGGCGTGATTTTACATTGCTTAACGCTGAAATTCACTTGCCATCACTCATCTGGATAACCAAGGTCTGAATTCCTCCTCAGCCCTCTGGTTCTTCTAATTCACCTTGACTCATCTTTTCCCCAGGTCACTCCTCCTTCCAAGGCAGATAGATATATACATAACAAACACGGTATACACCTAAAGAAGCTGATGTATCATATCCTAATCTTAACCGCTCTCTTTATCACTGCTTCTCCACCTGCTCTTCATCTTGAAAACAGGTCACGGGAGGCTACAGAAGACTACAGCCAGCTTTGCTGGGGATCGTGCCCGGTCACCAGCTCTTCACGGCCACCTCAAAGCAAGGCAGCCTGAAGGGAGCCAGCAATGAGCAACACAGGCTGCGTTCACAGTACGGTGCTACCCATTATCAAAATGTGCTGCTTCACCGCATCATTATGTCTCCAGTTTACACCACAGGCATTGACACATCAGCAAAAGAAACCCATGCACTCCCACTGATGCCCTCAGATGCTTTGGAGGGTTTGAGTGAGGGATTGAGTTTGGTAATTTGACATGTTGTCCACAGCCATCTGATCTGATAAAATGCCAGGAAGCAGCGTAATAGAAACTTTATTTAAATCTCTGCTATGACTGTATTTCAGTCTTTATCATCAGGCATTTCATAACAATAAAAAATGCATCATCGTTTTTCTCGCTGAAGCTACGCCGGTATTTTGTAAGGCCTGTGGTTCCTGTTCCAGTATAAAACAGCTCATATTTCCCTCTTACCTAATCCTGACCTTAAACTGCATCCTGCGCTGTCTAACAGTAGGAGCGTTTCCTCTCAGACTTTAGAAACCTGCATGAACTTGGTAAACCTACCTTTAACGTTTCACATGGAATAAAGCTCCTGGGAATCAGAGCAGGTAGTTTTACATGGAAATGTAATTGCCCGAGGAACAGCCCTCACTTTCCAGAACAAACAGGCATTCAGAAATATGTGAGCTATTAATTTGATCAAGCTTGTCCAGGCTAAAGATACATCTTTGTTGAAAAGTCACTAATTAAGCTATTGCTGTGCTACTGTTACGAAGGATGGGGGAAAAAAGTTTAGCAAAAAAATGCTCTGATGAATTTCACTCAACAGACACTCATTAAACATTTTCAGGATACATCAAAGTTCAGTTAATTCCTTGTGGCTTTTAAGCTTTTTGCATACGAGCACACTTTCTGCTTATCCTTACTCCAGATGTGCGGATCTCTGGGGATTGCTACGCACAAGAGCGGCAGGGAGGAAGGGAAGCTGGTTCTCCCAGGAGTTTCCAGGCAATTTTTCAGATTAGAGTTGTGATAAACTCCAGATGCACCTAAAAACCACTGGCACTGTATTGATCCCAACGTCTGGACTGTTTGGGTTTGTAATGGATGGTCTGTGCCGGAGAGGCAGAAGCTGTTGCTGGTCTGGGTAGTGTTTTGTACTGAGCTTTAGATCAGAGCAAGTGATTGCCTCATGCTGCGCTCACTCCTGCTTTCTTTGGCAGAGCAGCCTCGATTCTCATCTGAGTTACCACAGCTCGGCTTAGGCACCTTAAACGAGCTGGTTGAGGAGGCTGGCAGGGCCCCCGCTGTACGGAGCGAATTTGGGGCAGCCAGCACTGTTCTCACTGCTGCCTTTGCAGCCTGACACCTGCATCCTTCCAGCATGCGGGGAGAGCTCCGCGGTGACGGAGCTGGGCAACGCTTACCGGGTGTAGTTCTGCCTGACAGTACCAGCAAAGGGCAGGAACCTGTTGGGCACATCCGAACACAGAACCTCTTCAAAATACCAAATGACCCCTATTAATAGATTGAGCTTACAGTCCGTGGGGAATATTTCCCCATCTTGGTCACCATTAATAATAAGAAAGAATGGGAATTACTGAGATATTTCAGCACAAAAGTGTTTCAATTTTGTTTGAACATTGTCTAATTCTTTTTTCTTCCCTACAAGTTAAATCAATTCACCTGAAATAAGAGCCTTCACACCATGACCAGTCTGGTTTGTTTGGATTGAAAATAGAATTAATTTTCATGAATTCAGAACATTTTTACAAAATCAAATAAGAAATTCCTTAAAATTGGTCCTTTTTCACAAATACACCTCAGGGTAAAAGCGTTTGATAAAAAATAAATCCAATTCCTTTTGCTCTTTGAATGCGAGTAAAACTCACCATTTCTCACGTTATCTTTTTGCAAATACCAGAGAGTTCCGACATTTACAGCAAGATGATTAGATCTGTTATTTTTCATTTGCATCAATATTTTAGCAACTGCTGTAGACTTCGGCGTCAATGTTTTTATCTCAGCATAGGAAGAACTCGTCCTTGGGAATCTCTTCTCCTCGCTCTGACAAGCTGGTACAGCTATGCCTAAACCGGACGCAGCAGGAAATGTGCCGCCGATGCATTTCATGAGCGAAGCAGTTTGACTACTATTCCATTTGATTTGGCTGCTTTAGTCATTCCAGTTACCTTCTCCAAGGTCAAAGACCTCAGTCCTGCACCAGCTGTTTTCAGCGTACATTTCCTGTACGCTGTCCTATACCCTCCCAATAGCACGAGGTCAGATAAAGTGATTAACCGTTCATAAACAAAACCGTGATGTATTATCACCACAGAAGGGAAGAGAAGTTGCTCCTTCCTGTAAACATATAGGGATGGGATTTTCAACGCGGTGAAAGGAAAGATGGCCGCGTTCCCAGTTTTTCAAGGCTGTACGTATAAGGATCCATTTATCACCTCAGTGACAGAAGTTCTGGGACTCCTGTCATTAATGCTGAAGCAAAACACATTTGAATGTCATGTCAATAAATCATTTGCCAACTAGAGGGTTGAAGGGTTTTACAGTTGTTAATCTGGCCGGTCTGGGAATAGAATTTACACACCATTTTAATTCATTGCTAGGAACAAAATAAATCCAGATTACTGCAATCATAGAATAAAAGAGGAAGCCTCAGTGTCAAAGATTATTTAAAAGGCAGGGTACATACAATATAACTTTGTTTAATATAAGAAACGGTATATTTTGATAAGAAGATGTGTTTGTTTTTCTTATTCCCTTACACTACGTAAAACACGTGCAAAACCCCAGCTGTTTGCCAATTACTTAACAGAAAACTGCATACTTTGTCTTTTTTTCCAAATTGTGCCGTGTTTTATCCAGAACCAGGCAAAGCAACTGGGCACTGAAGCACAATCTGAAAATGAGCTAATCAGAGCTATTCTGGGCAAAGGACAGGGAAGCGTTGCAGACTTGCAAGCCCGGAAGGCCAACATCTGTCAGCGGCTCGCGCCGTTCCATGGAATGGAGGTCAAACATCAGCATCTCGCCCGCCTGTAACCGTGTCAGTGAATCAAGAAGGGCATGTGCGATGGCATCTCTCTGGCAACCGCAAACTGGCTGTTTAGTTGTTGCTCTATTAGTTTATGCTCCATTTATGTCTTTCAGTGGGTATAATACAGCTTTATATAGTGGAAGGCACTGTGAGAGCAATAAGCTAGAAGCCAAATCAGCTCCTTTGACAAACGTTTTTATAACACTTGCGCTCTAATTAAAAGTAACAACCATCCAGCTCTTCAAAATGTGCGAGATGCAAAAGCCTTTCCCACCATCACTTTAACCAAGTTCACCTCCGATCAAGAGTTGTTTGCACAGGATTTTTTAATTTTGAAATATATCATGTCTTTTGGGGGATAAATAAGCTAATAGGACAGGATGGGAGCATGGAGGACAGAGAAAAGGACAAAAAAACGTGTGACTGCCTGTAGAGCAATGCTATGGCTGTACGCTGGTGGTGAGCGGTGTAAGCTCCCTTCCCAGAGTGTTACATGGCATTTACAGATCTTTTTAGCAATCCCACTTTTTTGACCTCACACCAAGAATTAGGAGGTTGGGCAAAGCATAACTGTGCCTATAGCATCCAGCAGAGAAGGAGAGGGGAGGTCTCTATACCACAGGGGGCCCTTAAATTTTGGTATTTGCAACCCAGCTACTGGGGAGGCTTAGTGCTTTTGTGTCAGCCCTCTTCTAAGGCAGAACACCAAGGTGGGATGATGCTCTGGAATTAACATGTTATATAGTGAATGTGCGAAATATCCTGGAGCTGTGAGTCTGATACTTGCCAGCTTTTCTAAGAGAAAGTTTGGGGAAAACTCAATGGTAGAGATCAATTGGTTGCAGAGGACTAAAGCTTTGACTGGATAAATGGTTTCTGAGTATTTATTAGAGGTCTCAGTGTTGTACAGCAGCCAAGTTCTCAGCTGAATATTAATGCATGCTTGGCTTATGAGAGAAATTTCACCTCCATTTCACCCAGTTTAAATGCTGGTCTAAGAGCCTCTGGCAGAATTTTCACATGCAAACCAAGGTCCAGATCCGTGCGCTGTGCAGCAGGCCAAAATAACCCCCGCAGGATAAATTCCTTTTAATTTGGGGGACCGTAGTAGTACCACCAACAGTTAGGCTCCATCCGTAAGTTTACAAATTAATCTATTTGATCATTAGAAGGTACAGCCTCTACTTTCCTGTTTCAGGACCACAAACCAGCCTCATCACCCCTTTGAGCTTCTTAATTAACTTGTTCTCTCTTAGCTCTGCCCAGGAGCACGAGTGTCCGGTTAGTCATTTCACGATGCTGGTAGCAGAGGTTGGAAGTGAACTGTTAACTAAGCAATTGGGTCTGGGGAGCGAGGAGTAAGGAGACCTTGAGGAGGTATACAAGGTCTGGATGTATATCCACAGAAGTCCAAAAAACAGATGGTCAATGCTTAGGAAAGCTGGAGAAGCAGAGTTGGCTCCTGCTGTGGCCTCTGGCTCGCCCAAAGGTCCTGCAAGCGGTAAGCAGATCGAAGGCAGGATGGATGCAATGGCAGGCAGCCCTGGGAAGGCACAGAACATTTTAGAAGGACTTAGATTTAGCTAAAAGCTTTTTGGAACACACTTAGTGTGATGCTTCTCACGCAGCTATAATGGCCTTTGTTAGGTGGATGTTCACCGCTGAGGTTTTCGTTTCAGGCTCTGTCAAAATGAGGTGAAATAGGCAGTCTTAGGCTGCAGTTCATCTGACCTGTTCTAATGTGTTGCCGAGGAGGGGGCGCATTGCCCAGCAGTGGATGTTTCCAGCCAGATGAATTTGTCAAATGGCCAGACGAAACCCACCTTTACTCTCAGCTTTGGGAAGAAGAAAAAATTTCTAAAGGAGAGCCCGGCGTGGAAGGAGCGTGGATGGCTGTGGGTTGGTGCTATTTATTCTAGTTGCTCTGACCATTATTTAAGCAAATATATGTTTCACGATGGCAGAAAGTGTCAGATTCCCCGTGTGTGCTGCGCAGATGGACCAGAGTGACCCCGACTGTGCATTTACTGCGCGTGGAGGAGGCCACTTGTACCACACATATGCGGGAGATTTGAAGCCTTCCAGAAACATCAGCCTCATTGCACACACGGTGCAAAGGTGAAACCTGTGATGAAGAAACTATTCCAGCTTGGTTCTTTGTTATCTGCAAACCCCAGGCAAATGCTCACATTCCACACATGCCACCATGCAGCTCTTCCAGAGAGCCAGGGGGATGCGTGTGGGGAGATCCAGATACTAGAGAGCCCCACCATTGCTGTCACGAGGAGAGCGAGCCCTCCAGGGGCTCAGCGAGCTAAACTACCCCGACGGCAGGCACTGGCTGCGGCAGAGCTGCAGACAGCGGCGTCAGGGCAGGAAACAGGCTTTGAAGGTTGATTTAATCCAGGCACCTGACAAAGAACAAGCTGGGAAGTCATATAGGAATCCTATACAAGACCAAAATTCCCCCTCTTATTTGTCCCAAAAGAATCATGTCTTTAGAAAGATTTGCCATTATCGTTGAATTTAAATATCTTTTCTGTCAGCTAATCAATTTTCAGCAGCTGAATCTGGCTGCTTTTCCTCAGTTCAGCTCATATTTTGCATCAGTTCCAAGGAAAAAAAAATCCAGGCACTATATTTTACAGACAGTGCTACTATTTTAACTTCATAGTTCAGAAGAAAGACTATTTTTTTGCAAAATGACAGTTTCTCCCCATCTTTCAGCCAGCTGCCACTGATATTATGCCACCAGAAGGTTTTCTGTTTTCTACAGTTATGAGCAGTTTGGGCGATGCATAAAGTGGTGAAGCAGCGTGAGGCTCCCAGACACTCTAGACTTGTTCCTGTTTAAATTACACCCAAATCAGGTATTTTGGGTCATTGGTGTTGTTTGACGTGCTGATGTATGACTGTAAGATATTAACCGGACCTTCTCTGGAATTCTACAGCCAGCAAGCCAGAGCTCTAAAGCCAGTTTATTGAATTAAAGCAATGCAAGCTTGTGCATCCTAAAGCCAGCTGTACACTTCAGTGATTTTTGCCCACGTGTACCACTACATTTAGAAATGTAAAGAAATCCTCGCTGACCAGCTGATGGGTTGGGATGCTCTTTCTGGACCTGAAAAGTCTGAATGCAGTGTTTTCTTCTGGTATAAGAGCGCTTCAGGAGATTGGTTTAACTACTCCACTATAGAATTTGATATTGGATTTTCGTTTTGGTTCAGAATGTTCTTCTTTGATTTGAGAGGGCCAAAAATTTAGCCAAACTCAGATGAGGAAACCAAAAAACTTAATTATCCACTCAATCCTCTCACTGGAAAAAATGGAAGAAAAAACCCCTAAGAGTTATTTTTGATGGAGCCCGACAGATTTACACCTATGATTATACGATGTGCTTGTGACGGCGGTAGCCTTGCATGGAACGGTCAAAGTGGGTCTTCTTTCTTTAAGGTTTCTTTTCAGGGTTTCTCGCTGCTGGAGTGAATGACAGGAGGAAGCTGAAATTCAACTTACAGTGTCCAACGGGAAGGGAAGGACCTCTATTCTCCCTTTTTTTCTTTTCTTTTTTTTTTTTTTTGAATGAGAGCAGCTGAAAACTCTGGATTGAGGAGACATTGAGGAGTTGGTAGCCATGGGAACCAGGCTGATGCTGGTGTCTTTTTTGTCAAAAGGAATCAAAACTCCCAGAAACATCTTTATAAGAGCAGCAGCAGCAGAACTGACAACAGGAAGAATATCCATTGATGCCCTGCCAGTAGAAACCAGGAATGTCAGGATTTTGGAGGACCGTGGCCATGATTTAACAGGAAACCCATGGTATATATAAGAAAATTCCAGTAAAACCCCAAAAAGCTACAGAAGACATTGAACGTAGGAGGGAATGATTCAGTCCCCACTTAAGTGAGATGTGCGGGCACGAGTGTCACTTGCATGAGTATAGGATGGAACAGGGACCCCAGCTCAGAAAACGGGGTGGCAGCTTTTAACCCCTGCACTGGAAAGCAAACTGCACAGCATGTTTTTCTCCGGGTGATGTGCACAGAGAAGAACTTTGTCATCCTAAGTGGTTCCTCTTCACAGGTGACAGCTTCCCCAAACCTGAGTACAGTGGCACCAGAAAAGTGTCTGCTCACGACTCAACCTCAGAAATGCCAAGCAGCACCACAGCAAGAAGGGAAATGGTTTCATAACTGATTTGGGTGATGAGCATCTCTAGGAGGCTGATCTCAGAGCACTGTCCTACAATACCAGCACAGGGCAGAAGATCCATACCAGCCCCCCTCCCCACACGTGTGAGAAGTCAGCACCTTTCCTTAACACTAGACCCCATCAGTGCCCAAAGCTTCTCCTGAGCTGGCAGCAAGCGCAGCTCAGGGTGTTTCACATCGAGAACTTAAATCCAAAGTTCCCTGCTAAACGCCTGACAGTGGTCTGAAGGGCGAA
>NW_010408866.1:490-976 GCF_000710305.1 Buceros rhinoceros silvestris | reverse complement strand
ACCGCTGATCCCACAGATCAAAGGGACTATCTCGGCTGCAGAGAGCTGTGCTGATTCCCGGCCAGCACGCTCAGGGCGTTGCAGAACTCAGCTTTTTGTGCTCCTCTTCCAGAGTGCACAGCGTGAGAAAATCCCTTGGTTTGCTCCCAGCCCGTACGTTATGTAATATTTAAGTGCAGAGATGGGATACCTGGAGGAAAAAGATCTTCATTTATACATGTGCTGTTCCATAAAGCAGACAAAACCCTCAGGAGCTGCTCGCGATAGTCTAAGAGGCACTCGCCCAGCCAGGCGTCTTAGGGGAGCCTGGTTTTAATGCTGATCGATAGAAAAGATTCTGGGAAGTGACCTTGAGAGCTATCGCCTCGCTGTCATACGTGATTTGAAGCAGTGGGAGCATCTGATGTTTTAATGCAGTCATTTCTGGGAAGGAACACCCGGAAGGAGGAGTGAGGATAAGTAACACTGGCCTCTGTCAGAGGCAGG
>NW_010408866.1:0-414 GCF_000710305.1 Buceros rhinoceros silvestris | reverse complement strand
CAGTCATTTCTGGGAAGGAACTCCCGGAAGGAGGAGTGAGGATAAGTAACACTGGCCTCTGTCAGAGGCAGGTATACAAAACGGGGAAATTTCTGAGAGGAAGAAAAGTGGTTAAAATCCAAGGCTGAGCCAAGCTGTTTAAGCTGTGTTCATGGCTCCTCTGTGAGTGCGTTGAGCAGGTACTGTGTGATCAAGTCAGGAAACTTCCCTTCCAGGAGGAAGTGGTAAGTATTTCTCATCACAGCCAAATCGTGAAGCTTGATTCATTAATATCGGAAATCCCGACTTGCAAATGTTTAGAAGAGTGGCAAAGGGTTGCTTTTATCTATAAAGAAAAGTTTCTCTCCCTTGTAAGCATTAAATTCTACTCAATATTGCACATACTCCCCCGTACCACCTGAGATGTTAAGGATA
>NW_010408865.1:36747-38944 GCF_000710305.1 Buceros rhinoceros silvestris | reverse complement strand
GTTCCCCTGCCTGCTGCAGTCTGCAGCCTGCGGTGGTTAAAGTGCGTTCGCTGCGCTCAAGGACTTCTCCAAACATCTTCCCTGCTGTAGGAAAATAAAACGCCAGCAGTGCCTCGCTCCGCCGGACCCACCAGCAGCAGAGCGCAGGATCGCTTCCAGCCAAGGCTCCATTACCCGCTGGGTCGTTAATTTGAATATTCACTTTTTTTTTTTTCCTCCTTTCAGGAGGCATTTGCGAGGTTGCGGGCGGCTTGATGCGCTTGGCGCCTGCCAAACGTTTGCCTCGCGCCCTGCGTAATTGAGGGGCTGGCGTGCCCGTTTACCTTCTCCGGCTGAAATATTAAACAGTAGGAGAAGCTGGACTGGGTAAATAACCGGGAACGATTGCTGCCATCTCGGTGGCACCTCAGCTCCTCGCTGGTGGGTCTGGAGCGAGTCTGGCAGCGGCTGTGCAGACCCTGCGGGGTCCCCGGTGCCTGAGAGCACTGGTCCCGCTTGAAAGCGTGGCATTTGAGCGTAGCCAACCCCAAATTACTGCCTTATTCATAGCCCGCTCTTAAACAAACCCCTTCAGCTGAAAAAGGAATGACGCTGGGCTGAGCTGGAGTTGTTTGTCCAGCCTGGGACAGTTAGTCCATGGCCTCAGGGTGTGGGTGATGGCGGTAGTAACGGTTTGGTCGGAAGTACGCAGCAAATATAAAATAATTAGGGATCTCGTCCTCCTCCTCCTGGGAATCGCTGGCCTGCCCTAGCTGTACCTGCTGTGGGCTGGAGGTTTTTCCTCCTGCAGAGGCCTTCATGGGAGAAGAGTTGAGATATTTGAACACTAAAGGGTGGGGATGGGTTTCTACATCTTAAAGTTGTCCTGGAAAGCTTCCAGGCCTTGCTGAACGGTACCGTAGTTGGGTGACAGTCAGGCGTTGGTGAGTGCCTGAGCACGAGGTCTCCCCGTCGCTGGAAGGGCCCCAGTGGGGCGACACAGACGGTTTGTGTTTAGGCCAGGGCAGTGTTCCCCAGAAATGCCGTCAGTTCCTGGGCTCAGATGCCTTCCTGAGGGATCATCCTCTGGGCAGGGCCACGCATCTTCCTCTGGCGCAGAACCAGCCCCTGGGGAAACTTGGGTTATTGGGGTCTCCTCGAGCTTTTCCCCGAGTCCCCCTCTGTTCCTCACAGCTGGGCTCCATCGGCCAAGATGCTTGTGTTGAGGCTCTGTCACTTTGGAAGGGATGTTTTCGGTGCTCTTTGCGATATAAAATCCTTTCTGCTCCCCCTGCTGTAGCTCCTCGCTTTCCTGAGGGATTCTCCTTGGATTTGGGGCACGGGGACAGATTTCAGGTCCCCTCCCCGGGTGCTGGTGACAGGTCAGCATCCCCCGGAGCGGCCGTGCTGCTGGGCTGGGTGAGATAGAGCATCCTTCCTGCTAGCGAGCGCGGGAAAGGAGAATCCCGTCTCTTTGAACTTGAAGGAACCTGCCTGTAAAGTCCAGGTTAGTCCTTCCTGGAGTGGGTTCTGCTTCAAATCCCAAGCCGAGGTGTCAGGAGGCACTTTGTGGCGTTACTGGTCAGCACGTGGGGAAGAAAAGCCTGTTTGGCTCCGTGAGCCCTGGGTTTGCTTCAGCAAAACCTCCAGCCTGGTGTGTGCTTCCCCGTGGGTTGGGGTTTGGATGGGCACAACCCATCTCGCCCCGGGAAGGAAAAATCATTATTTTAGACTGTCTTTAACCCGATTTCCCCCCAGGCCTTCCAGAGGGCTCGTGCCGGGCTGTGGAGCTCTGCAGGGATGTGCCCTGTCCGAGAGCTGCCTTTACGGACAGCCCAGTACTGAAACTGGTCTGCAGCTCTGGGACGTGTGGCGAAGGGTGGCGTGGACTGGGGCGATACACCCTGCGAAAGGGGGTGTGTCTCTGCTTGGGCTTTGCTCTGTACAGAATCTGCGTTTAAAAATACCCAGCCCTGACAAAATGGGGTTAGGAGGAGGCTCCAGCCACGGGTCTGGATTTTGCCAGGTTTCCTGAGCCAGGCGGCTTTTTAGCTGGGGAAACTGGGTGGGCTGTGACGGCCAAAAGGAACCAGACCTGGAGAGCTCCAGGGATGCTGAGGAGCAGGGAGGGGCTGCACTTTAATTGCTTTTGTTTTTTCCTCTTTTCCTGCATTTCCCGGAGTTTAGTTGAATGCTCTGAAGGAAATAAACGGCAGGC
>NW_010408865.1:33195-36657 GCF_000710305.1 Buceros rhinoceros silvestris | reverse complement strand
GCAGGCATGCAGCAGGAGGAAGCTAAACCGGGTTGGAAGTTCCCTGCTGTACCTAATGGCCAGAGAGCGCCTTGTATCCTGCTGCGTTTAGTCTCAAATCGAGCCCGAGCTGTGTTTGCATCCCGAAGAGCAGCCCCCAGCCCATCCCTTCTTCCTCCAGGGTGGTGGAAACGGATCCAGTGGCCTTCAGCCCCCACCGGGACGGGCTCACCTGCAGGAGGTGGCTGGGGAGCGGGTTTGGTTTCCAGTGCGGAGCCCGAAGTGAAGCGTACTTAAAGGAGGGCGAGGCTGTTGGTTTTCTCTACCTGACTTTATTTGTGGAGTGACAGCAATTTTGACAGGCTTTGTGTCTTTTTTAGCAAATCAAGTGTCATGCCAGGTTTGCCTGTGGATGAGATCATTTGCAAAATATGTTTCCCAGCTTGCTTCAGGCGTAATTCATTGTGTCAACTGCAATTGCTCATTTGCTAGGAACTGTGATTCATTAGTGGTTTATTTTTTATTTTTTTTTTAAGTTCAACTTGTTTTTAAGCAAATGTTTGGAGACAGAACAGAAATTGAAAAAAAAAAAATCTGAAATCTCACGGTTTTTGTAGTCACAAATGCTGCCGTTAAGGGACAACTGGCTGAAATGCCGTTCCCAGGGAGGGAGAGGCAGTCCCTGGGTGAGCTCCGCTGTGCAGGATCATGCTCGGTGGTGTCATGTGGTTACTCCTAAATGGGGACCGCGGTAATAAAAATCGGACTGCCGGGACAGAGCCTGCCACACAGAGCCCTGGGTGGTGGAAGGAGCCTGCGGAGCTTCCTCCTCCTTGTCTGTGGTGGGGGGTTTCAGCCTGCTGGAGGTGCCGCACTCTTCCTCATCCCCGGATTCTGCAGGGCAGCTGTGACAAATGGAGAGGGCAGGAGGTACCAGGGGCTGCTCGTACTTGCGGCCTGTGCATGACACCAGCTCTTCCTCCTTGCTCCTCGCCGGAAGAGGCGTTGGGGCCGGTGGTGATGAGAGCAATTATTTGGTACAGTGACGAGACCCCCCGAAAGCTGGCGGCTCAATGAGATAAAATGAAGATAAATCGCGCTTGGCTGATGTTTAGTGCTGTGCGTGTTCCTGAGGCTGGTCACAGACGTCACGATTTGGCTTTGGTCTTAGAGGTCCTCACATAGACTTTTTAAAACAATTTGCATGTCAAGTACATTTTTGTGTTTCGTTTCCTATGAAGACAAATATTTCAGTGCATTTTTTTCCCCTAGGTGGGTGGATGGGGGGGCAGAAATCACTGCTTCTGCTTCAGCAGGCACAAACTACCCACCAATAGCAAACCAGTGTGTGTGGGCTGAATAAATTGATATATTTTTCACAGAAAGATTGAATCTGTTTTTTTTTTTTAAACTTCTAAGTGATTGTGAACTGTACGTTTAGACATACGTAACTTGACAGGTTTTTGTTTTCCTCTGTGCAACAATTCTCTGTAAAGTACTCTTAAAATGCTGGGGGGTTTTCTGAGCACTTGGGTATTCTCTTGTTTTTCTCCCAGTTTAAAATTTTTAAAGTTACAAGCCAAAAAAATTGGGAAAGGAGGAGAGAGAGCACAGTAATGCGGGGAGTCTGCTGACTTCTGGCTCGCCGGCGCCGTGCCCAAGCCCTGCCAGTTTGCTGCGGAGGCCAGTGCCAGGAGCGAAGGGCAACGGAGCGTGAGGGGAGGGACGTGACTCCATCACAGTGGCCATATATAGTCACTGGGATGAGATTAAATACTTCACCTCCCAGTGTCATCCCCACAGCAATAAAGCCGATATCAGGATCTATTAATCATTTGCAAAAACAGGAGAAGAAAAATCCTCGTTTCTTTGCAGCATCTCATTTGTAGCAATCAGGGCTCTTCTGGATCTATCAGCTGAGGGAGAGGAGCCAGATGTTCTTCATCCCTGGGTGTCTGGAGACTGAATTTCAGCAGCACAGGGAAGAGTAGCTTGTGTGAAGAATTGCAAGTCAAAATAGGACCAAGATTGAGCTTATTCAGGCTGGTGGGCTCAGCTGGGTGGAAAGGGTCCTGTGTTTGGGTGTCAGTGCTGGCTGGGCTCCACGTGCGCGTTCCGATCGTGATATCCACTGGGGAAACGTATGGCAGCCTCCGTTATAGGTAGATATATATATCTATAATGTGTGGGGCTGCATGTTTTACATGCTAGGTCTCTCTGTCATAGGACAAACATCCACGCAGTGATTGTATGAAGCATTAAGAAAACAAGGGTTAGGTTTGGAAAGAATATACTTGCAGAGATGATGTAAAAGACACTAGAAGATACAATTATGTTGAGTGATGACACGGCAAAGGAGCGATAAAGTTTCGGTGCTCAGTGCTTTCCACGACACTAAGCTCTGGAGGGATTCCGCTCCTCAGAGGTGGAATGTGCAGGTGTATAAATAAAGCGTTGGCATTTCAAGGTGTTCCATGCAGTGGCCGGGTGCCCAAAAGACATGAGGAGTGAGGAGTTAGGCATTTGGAGGTGGTTAAAATGACTTGATTTCCAAGGGAAAAGTGGATGGGCCTGGCAAGCGTTGGGTGGGAGACCTCCGGCGTTGGGCAGGAAGTGCCTGTCTGCCCAGGTGCACCATGGAGCTCTCCTGGGGAGAGCTTCTTCTCTTGGGTGCAAAGCTCATGGCTGAGATTCTGCTGGAATGAAATTGCCACAGACAGGGGTAGCCCCTCTTCATGGGTGACCCTTCAGCCTCGATGCTGCACTGGCTGTAGCGACCTTTGTAGGACTAAATCTGCTTTTTGGTTATTTCTGTTACAGTTATAGTTAGAACCACACTCTCATGGCAAACAGGATTTTTTGATCTGCTAACAGTTGTATGGAGGGTTTGCATCACTCTGCTTACATCTTCTCCCTTCTAACAAGTGCTAGTGGACTGTGAAGTAAAATGCTGTGGGTTTTGCTGTAGCTGCAGCCCAGTCTCGCAGGCAGCTGGAAGCAACTCTATCGCTCCGTCACTCATTTCTACAAAGAAAAGTTGTTTGAAACTTCATCTGTCTGCTCTGCAATTATGTTCTTTTGTGCCTCCCTCTGTTTTTACATGGCAACATCATCAATACTTGCCCGTGCTTAATGGAACATTACTGCTTAGCTTTAATTGTCTTCTAATTAAGTAAAATAAATTTTTGCATGGTGGTTGTACCTGCATCTTTCACGTCTGGGAATGCAGCTGTGGCCACAGTACCTGAGCCTGCTGAGAGGCGACAGCAGCATCACCGTTCGGTGACAAGGGTGATGGACAACAGCAGCGGCAGAAGCCTCCTCTGAACCTGCTGCTCTGGGGTGCCACCCTGCTTATACGAGGTGAACTGCCAGGTTTACCGCACACTTTTGGGGCATAAATCTGTGGGTGCATTTGGTTACGCTGCCTGGGTCATCGCTTCAGCCCAGCCCCACGGCAAGACTCCGATCTGGGGTCCTGCT
>NW_010408865.1:13500-33106 GCF_000710305.1 Buceros rhinoceros silvestris | reverse complement strand
GCTGAATAGCTGGGGAACGCAAAGACAGGGTGTGCAACCGCAGCACTGAATTTTTGACTCTTGTCTGAGTACAATTCCTGCTCTTAATGCATCATTAACGCATCTTTCTGCATTTCATTCCGTTCCCATTACAGCACTCGGTTCCGTCTGTTAATTTTGGTATGTTGATATTTTTGTTGTCAGCAGTTTTTTTTTCTTTTTTGAAGGATATAAAACCGTTAGTGTGAAAGCAGATTAAAAAGATACATTACAATTAAAATGTTAATGAAATCGGCATCATACAACTTTTGAAACCGTTTAGGCATTAATCTTGGTCTTACGTCCATTAACTCGGGAGATTCTTATTCCACACTGACCCCTGCTGAGAGAGTCGTGCTATAATTGGATTTTAAAAACTGGGGGGAAGAAAAAAGAGGGAGAGAGAAAAACCTTTTCAAAAAAGCAGGAGTCGGGAGGCTGACGTTAGCTTTCTGTGCCCTGTGCCTGTGGGGAAATGCAGCCGTCAGAAAACAGCCTCGTAGCTCCATCACTCCCCTGCCTGAATCCTGCCCGCGCTCTCCCACCACGACAGGTCCTGCCCTGGGAACGTCGGTGCTGGGGGCAGAGCCCTGGAGGTGCTGGGCTGGGCTCCTCCTCGGCAGGCAGCTTGCTGTCACCGTGACCTTGGGCAGGACGAGCACCATGCTCCACTTGGTTCATCCGGGTGAAATGTGAGAAGGGCCATAGCGGGGTGGTGGGAAGCCTTTATAAGGCTCTTGGAGCAACGGAATGGGAGAAGAACAAATAATCATTTGCCTTATGGCTTCAGCTTTCCCCCATTCCTCCAAAATAGTATCTCAACAGATTAACTATTTTAGGGGTTTTTTAAATAGCTTTTTGCAGCTTACACAATATTTGGATGGGGCCAACCGCCCCTTCCAGCCTGCAGGGTAGGTGAAAGAGGAGGATTGACTAATTCACAGGCTGTGTAGTGAATTGAACAACAGGACTTCTTGACTCATCAGACAGCTCCTAGGATGTGTGCCACGGCTCCATCAGGACCATGGGCTGCACTTGGCCACTCCAGCCTCTCCAAGCCTCCAGCCCATTCAGAACACTCTGTGCTGGGCAGCCGGAGACTTAGACTTGCTTGGTTCCTCACACCTTCTCCAGAGCTTTTCCCTGTGCTGTCCAAGGGCTTCACATCATCTCCTGCACCTCCCGTGGGATGCTGGAGACACTGGGGAGGGCAGTTCTTCAGTGAAGAACACAACTGTCCTTCTCAGCATGGGAACGAGGCATTAACTTGTTAGCCGGGTGGACGTGCTGCTAAGGAGGCAGCGATGAACCTCCTGAGTAATTGAAGCATGAGCACATCCCTATGAGGGAGGACTGGAGTACCAGCATTTCTACTGCAAGTGTGAATTTATAAAAAAGCCCAAAACCTAAATAGAAATTTGGAAATTGCAGAGCTGTTGTCTTCCAGCTGCTCTGCTGTTCTCCGAGCTTGCTCTGTCGTCGCGCGGCACTTTACTGCGCAGGCACGCAAGCGAGGGAGTGGATGCTGGCAGGCTGGCCAGGAGGCCCCTGGAGCTGAAACATCTGCAGGGTTGGGAGGAATGATGGCAGTTTCTTGGGGCTGGGTTCATGACTTGTGAAGCGAGCCGTGAAGCACAGAGCGTGCTGCTGGCACCTCATCACAGGGCTTTGGGTGCTGGACAGCCAAGGCAATGGACAAGATTCCTGGGAGCTCTGAACCAGTTATTCACACACAGCAGAGGCTGGAGTTTAATTGCTTTATTCCCTTTTTATGTGGGGAAAAAATAATTTAGGCAGTTGTTGTTTGGTGTCAAGTGTTCAGGCATCATATGAATTTATAACCTGAGAGAATTTGGGATGAGGATCCAAAATCATCTTATTTGATAGGGATGGAGGAGATCTCACTGCAGTGTGACCCATCCATGTCCCATCTCTCGTAGTCAGATGAAACGGGGGTGTACTGGTGCCACCAGAAACCAACAGTGTTCATGCCAGTCAAGTTAAACTGTCTCAGGGGATGGGAAGGGAAACCACCGCACCAGAGCAACAAAGACCAGCAGAATATTCTGTCATGTCCGTCCTCCATCTCTGCCCTCCCATCCTATAATCCCATAGGAATCCTGCATGAGGAGGGAATTCCTGAGGGCAGGAGGATTGGGAGGCTCCTGAGGGCTACCTGCAAGTCTAGTCCAGAAGCCCTCAGAGGTACATCACCACAGAGACGACCACCCGAGGTGGAGATGGGAGCTGTAGCATCCTTTTCCTGCGTGGGCATTGAGGCTTCCCATGCTCTTCCATCTCTCAGCTTGGCGGTAGACATGCAGGCAGGGAACAAAGGAATTAGTTTGATATTCCTGGCTTATTTTATTGATGTGTGTTGGCAGTTGTAGGGCAAGGAAGAAAGAGCAAAACAAAGTGGCCCCAAATACTCCCAAGCAGGAGCTCCTGGCCCAGCAGGCAGGTGGGGTTTCTAGCAGGGTGATTTTCTGTGTTGCAGACCAAGCAAGAAGCACACCAGAATCAATATCTGAGCAGTCCAATAAAATCTGTGGGAATTCAATTTCAAGTCGTTTCAAGGAATCTAATAACGGGTCTTTCAGATGACTGTGGGGTATTTTGTTTTGGGGTTTTTTTCGTTGGTGTTTTTCATTGTTCAGCTGTAAAAATGTAGATTGGACCGAGTGTATGTGTAGTGCGTTGGTTGTGGAGTGTAAGCATCAAGCCCAGGGCTCTGTCAGTGCCTGTCCCTCTCCCTGGGCTCACGTGGTCCATCCCTGCTCAAGACCCTTCACAGTCTTAGACACACCTCAGGATCAATGGGCACTTCTGCAGAGAGCAGCTGGAGGTACCTGAGCCACTTGGTGGCTTCATGAATATTTTTACAATCAAATTTAAGAATTCTCCTCGTTTATCTTCCCCTGAAGATCCCAAACTGGCTGTTGTCTTGTTCATGAGTGGCCTTAGGGGAGGTGTATCCTGCAGCACTTGCTGACTGCTCGGGATTCAGCTTGAGAAACGATGCAGAAGGGAGGGCTAAACTTTTTGCTCTTTGGAAGGGAGCTGAGGCTGGAGCGGGTGGGACAGGAGGCCAGCGTGGCTTGGAGTGGGTGGAGGAGCCCAGTGGTGAAATCACTGTGTGTCCTTGGAGGCAGCAGTTGCATGCGTGGCAGGGCTTGGAGCTGAGCAGTCCTGGCAGCGGTCGCTCTGCACGGGGAGGTTGTTTTCTGCAGATAGACCAGAGCTGTTTGGTTCTTACCAAGGTTCACAGTTCTTACCAATGCTACTAATCTTTTTTTAGTGAAGACCAATGGAAACTGTTTAGAAAGATCCAGTCCAGGCTGGCCCAAGCGCTGCTGGGCTGGCCAGCCCCTGAAGAAGGGCTTGATGGCAAGGAGCTCATGCCCTAGGGGTGCTCTCCAGTCTCCCCTGACCCTGCAGCTCAGATACGTGCTGTTGAAATCGTTTGAATGTCTTGCAGCAGTTGGGAAGCTGGCTCCAGGCTGCTCCTAACCTCCTCCCTGGTGTCTCAGAGTTATTATGAAATGCAACATACAGCATTTCCAATAGAAATATTTGGTTCAGGCAGTTCACGAGGTGATTCCCACACCCCTATGATCTCCCAGGTGCATGTGCCGATGGGATTTGGAGAAGCTTTTGCTCTTGGTGCCCAGGTGATGGCTGTGTCAGGTGCACAGGACATACATAGGGGCATATGAATTGTATTTGGTGATGCCACCCGCCAGTATGGATGGATTTGGCAGTTTGAGGAAGAAAGGGAGAGATTTGCTTGCAATTTTTAAAGAAAAACAAGTTCCCAATGCTGCTTGTGTTGCTTGGAGTCCCTGAGCAGTCAGGGCTTCACCCCAGGACCCGCCGTGCTGCAGCGTCATGAAGGATCAGTTTTGATCCAGTGCTCAGAGGTGGACAAATTCATGCTGTTCGCAGAGACTATGCAGCCAGAGGTGCTGGTAGATTTATGCGCAGGGTGGCCGCCTTCTTGTGAGCTTTCTGTGCGATTGTGTCCCCCTGAGCCAGTGGCCAGGCTTCCTCACCACAGTCACAGCTTGCATCTCCTCAAACCAAGTCAGCCAGTGCTATGGCGGTGGACACAGTCTGCAGCAGAGTGCAAGAGCCTGGGGCAGGTACTGATTTCCCGTTCTTCCAGTGTTGCATCCATCACTGGGTTTCATTTTGGTCGCCGTTACGTGAGTTTTGGAGCTGCAGAGGAGCCTGGTGCCCAGTCTCCAGCTTGGAGACAAGGACGCTGCTGGAGCATTCAGCTTCAGCATTTCTGGTGGTGAGGGGGCAAGGAGCATGTAAACCTGTTAGAGGGAGCCTGTGATGAGGTGTAGCAAGGAACTGATGGAAGCTTCTTCAAAGGTATGAAAAGAAGAGGGTGGGATGGAAGGCCCCTCAAAAACATCTGAGCACGTACGTGGGCTGGTGACACTGGACAGCCAACACTACCAAGAAATGACTGTCTGCTCCCCTAAACACCCTCTGGCCAGTCTGTGGACCAAGAACTTACCCTGTTTGTTGTTCTGCCTGTTGCTGCACATGGCTGGATAAATTTTGCGAGTTACCAGAACTTGTAGGGGAGAGGAAGGATCACAGGTCTCTTAAGCTATGATTTCTGTACTGAGGGCAGCAGCTGAGCAGAGACAGCTGCCATGCTAGCTCACTCTGATGTGCAGGAGGCTGTTTGCTCCATTCCTTGACCGCAGATCTGGTATTTGGCTCTGAGACTGGTTTTGTAGGGGGGAAAACCCCACCCGCCCTCAGTGCTGAGTTGTGTATGTTTGAGAGGTGGGCAGCACTGGCTGGGCCATATCTACTCTGCTCTGTGGGACACTTGCTTTCTGGGGCACTTACCAGCAGTGGTGCAGCGTGGCAATGCTCTCGGCAGCACAGCCTGTGCCGTGGATCCTGCCTCGTGCTTTCCTCCACATCTGAGACCGTTACGTCTCTTGTATGATGAGAAATGGATGGTCTGACTGTGTTGTCTGTCTTTGCATCATTGATGTGTGCGACACCTGTATTGGATTGTCTCGTGCAAGCGCTGTTCCAGGAACCTCGCTGAATTCCTCTCGCAGTTTTGTTTTAGTTCAGGGAAGGTTAGCTCAGGTTTAAACCACTTGGTTATGGTCATTAAGTCTTAGTGACATATTAAGCATTTAATATCAAGGCACATTATCTTCCCACCCACATCCCCTGTCTGAGATGGGTTGAGGGAAATAGTTGGTGTCCACATCTAATAGGATGCTGCTTGGTGTGCTGGTATAAATGGCTTCCTCCTGCACCTCTTCCTTTTAAGTGTAGTTCCTGACCTAATTAGGCATGAGCGATGGTGTTAGTGGAGATCTTGTGACTGCCTCAGACAGCACCTAATCCCTCGGGCAGGTTTCGGGAAGATTGCTGGCTGTCGGAGGTGACACCTTCTTGTGTGGTGGGGATGTGGCGCTGGTGGCACGGTCTTAATTCCCAATGCCCTGCAGCCAAACCGAGTAACCCAGGTAAACCAGTGTCCCCAGTACCTGGTGGCAAGTGGGGTATGCCCCAGTGCTGCCATCTCTGCAGCGTGGCACAGCTTGCTACGAGTGGACGGGAAAATCCGCCTTAACAGCTGCAGTCCGTCTAATTGTATTACACCTCAGTTTCCAGGTCCTTGCTTAACTCGTGCCGTGCATCAGAGGCTCTTGTGAAATGAAATGTGCTGGAGCATCAGCACAGGAAAAAGCTCTGCCTTCTGTGAAGCCAGACTGTTGCAGCGTAATTTGTTTTGTAAGATTTTGAAAGGCAGTGTTGCAATCTGTAACAGTAGAATAGTGGGAAGATGGTCAGGTGGTTCTTGGGACTTCAACAGACAGATTTCATGTCTGTGTGTTTTTGCAACACCTTTCTATAAAGGGAAACATAATTTAAAATATGATTACTTAGTGTTGTAACAGTCTTCTCAAACGTTTTTGCATTATGCAGAGATCATTATCAGAGGCTGATATTAACTTGCAAAGAATATTATGCAAATCATTCTCCTGTTCTTCTAAAAAGAAATTTCCTTCATAATGCAAAGCGTGACAAAAAAAATTGTGCAGAAGCTTTTGGCAAAATTACATTCAGAAGATGTAACAGTTTTTCTGCTTACTAGCACAATCCATTTGTGCCTTTCTGCTGGATTTTCTCAACTCAAGCTGATAAAGGATGAATTTTAAAAGGGAGGTTGGGGTTGGTGGGGGAGTCCTGTGCCTTGTGGGTTCAGGAACAGGCTGGGAGGCTTTTCGTGTTTAGGTCATTGTTTCAAATCCACACGGATGGTCACAATGGGCTCGGTTAGCTTTCTGCTGTTTGCCATCTTCTGAAATGATTTGGTGGTGTTTGTCGTATTTCCTATGAGTAGGGGTGCAGTGCAGCATCACCTTCACCTCGAGCAGTGGCTTGTAGGTACCTTCAACATGCTTCATGGTGCCAAGCTCCCCAAATGTCCAGTATTACACATTTATTGCGCTGTTAAGGCTCTGTATTGCTAGTACCAGTATGACCATCCTGAGAGGTCACTGCCCCAATGAACAGGGTTGGACCACGGACACCCATGGTGGGACGAGTGGCCCTGCCCCAAGGCATCCAGCCTTGGCATCTTCTTTGGGTTTCTCTGAGCATCAGCATGTTCCTGGAGGAGATGCTGGCCCTGGCTAAAGTCATGGGATTTCACCACTGACTTCATCCCTCCTCCTTTTTTTTTTTTGTTACAAACGGGTTGTATCCATTCAGAGCTGCCCCTTTCTAAAGCAGAAACCAGACTCTGCTAAAATCGAGAGGATTGTGTATAGGTGTTGGCTGTTATGCTCTCGTTATAGATTGATTGACAAAAATAGACCCTAATAAATATTGTAACCAGCTTAAATGACTAAAATATCTACAGGCTGCGGATCGCAGTCAGAGTTGGAAAGGCTCATTCACTGTAGAGCCCTGTTTTTCAGGCACTTAAGATCATTTTGGAAAACTGTAGTCTTTGTCCAGAATTTTTTTTAGCCATTTCTCAATACTAATGTGATTGAGAAAAGTCAGTAATATTCAGAGAAATATATTGAATTATAGCATCACAAAACGGCAGAGAGTTTTCGCCAGCAAGGGAGATTTTCAGTCTTTTTTGTGTGTCTGGTTAGATAACTCAATATTTTAGAATCAAACCAAATTAGATAAATAAGCTGGAAGTCGTAGTTAGCATTCGTCAAGCAACTTAGGCTGGATGCTCGGGCATTGACTGACTCCACCTCTAGCTGCAGGGTTTCCCTGTTATGGACGGGTGAATACTAATCCTTGTTTCTTCTCTGCCGCAGAGAAATGGATTCATCAGGAGCTTTCGATCTTAGCAGAAGCCCTTGGTGAGAGTGGGGCTGGAGTGCCCGGGGTGGGTGGGTGCATCTGTGTGACGTGCGTGACGGTGCTCAGCTGGGTACCACCGTTCAGACCTTCTGCCAACACAAAATACCATCTTTCGGTGGCACAGAGAACTTTTAGTACCCTGAAAGTAGCCACAGGGTGTGTTTGCGATGTGATAATCACAGCGAGAGCTGGCTCTGCCCTGTGCTTCCCCTGACTTGCCCTGGGCATCTCCTGGTGTGCTGCTCACCCCTGCAGCAAGCTACTGGTTGAGCGTGGAGGAACATGCTGGAACCCACTGGATGAATTCCTGGGAAGGGACCACTTTTTATTTTTTAAAGATTGCATGGAAGGATGAATTGAAGTAGTGAGGTGTTTAAACATGGTGGAGAAAGGAATCTTTTTATCTCCTGGGTTTCTTTGTTGCCTGGGTGTTTCGCAGTGCAGACTTGCTGGAGCAGCAGCATTAAGCACATTTCTGTAAATCTCTTTCTGGTATCCTCTTGAAAATGATGATGCTGCCAAATGAAAATCAAAGATTTAGCTCTAAACTTTTTTCTTTTATTTCCTCCCCCCCCCGGCCAAGGAATTCTCCTTTGGACTGTATGTGCTTATCCCAGATTATGGGCCAAGGAGTGCCAGGCAGCTATCCCACCGAGAGCCTCTGTCCTTGCGGATCCCGAGGGCAGGGACCGGTAGACTTGGTGTGTTGGGGTGTCCCAGGTGGGCTCCACCCTCGGAGCTGGGCTGTGCTGCAGGTCATGCTGTTGTTGGCTTGGTCCTGCTCCGTGCACACCCAAATTTAACTGGGACAGCAGGGTTATGTTTCATGCTGGGCAACTGATTTCTCTTGTCCCATGTTCCCCTCGTATCTGCAGCCAGAAATATATCTGGGAATATTCCCGATCGATGGGATAGAGTGAGTTGTGTCCTTTTGAACTGCTGCAGCAGTTAGGAAATTAGAAAAGCCCACAGCCCTGCATATAAATAGCTGGTTTTTTGTTTTTCCTTCAAAAAGAAAGTGCATGCAAAGGTTAGAGTGCCGTATGGCAGCGGGCTGAGCTGTGGCACTGGCGTGGAGCTGGGCCGTGTCGAGAGCAGCACCTGGACCCGCGTGAGAGGCTGGGTGTCTGTTCATGGCACCCTGTCCCTTCACGTGAGTCGTGTATTTCCTTTCAGTACCTTGTCCAGTGATGGGGCAGAATGCTCTGAAAAGCTTGTCCGGGTTGAATGATGACCTCAGAGCCTTTTAAAATACAGGGAAGTTCTCTAGACTCTTAATCAGTCTTTCTGCAGTAATGCAGCCTCTAGAAGGGCTGCAGCAAGAGGAGATGGAATGTCTTCGGGGTTTATAGTAGTTCTTAGAAGAGACTTTACAGCGCTAATGGTCGAGTTCCTTCTCTTTGTTTCCCCCCCTTTACCAAATAACTCGCAATAGACTGTGCATATCCACGGGGCCTTTTAACCTCCGCCAGGTTTTATATTCCTACCCGCCTCATCGTAACCACTTCTTACCACCGCACATCAGGAAAACCAAAGCAGAGGCCAGCGTCTTCATCTGTGTCTGCTGGAGGGAAACTCCTCCCGACAGAGTGAGAATTGCAATTGTGTGAATTACGGGCAAGGAAAAAGATAATGTTCAAACCTGGTTTAATTTGTGAGTATATGTGTTAGAAATAAGTTACACTGTTGTGTAGCACGGGTTCTTCTAACCTGTGAATGATGGGCTCGCCCTTCGTGCAAGAGTGGTGGTAGCTCACAGACGTGGAGGCAGATATTGCAACCTTGAAGAATCTTGTAGGACATAAAAGTTTTAATTAAAAAAATCTGGCTTGGTTGAGAGTGTTTTGGTTTAGTACGAATGTCTTCATTTCTCTTGAAAACGAATTAAATGAAACCCTTAGTATTTTTTTTTTAATTTCTGCATATTTATTCTTGAAGTTGAAGCATTGGAAAATAATTGAGTAAAACAAAATCCACAAGGCTTCAAATTACCTCTAGCTTAATGTTTTATTTAAAAGGTTTGCTAACTGACATTCTTTATAATGAATTAGGTCACGCGGCTCTAAAGAGTGTTGTGGGTTTTCTTTTTTACATTTAAATTTGAGGCTGCTTCCCTCAAAACTTGGGCTCCGCTGCCGTGAACCGCCGTACGGTTGTGACTCCCCGGCTCGGGGAATCTCGCTCTAATTATTCTCAATCACGCTAGTGCAAATGAATATATCCATGTTTGGAGGATCGCAGCGGTGTTGTCATGGCAATCTCCATAAGGTCACGAGAAACTCATGGATATTGTTCGCCGCCTCTCCCAGGAGACCTCTCCTACCTTTGCAAAACTATGGATTTAGAGGAGGTTGCGTAATAACTTTAAAGCACAATTTTATAACGATTCAGCTAAATTGGATTCCCTGTTTCCTCCTGGGGAGCTGAAGGCACCGTGGTTCAGGTGAAGCTGGTTGTGTTCTGACTAGTCACCTTCCTCTGGGAGCTGCAGCCTGCCAGATCCCGACCCAGCACGTGGACCAGGCTCGCTGCAGGAGGTGGGACCCTTATAAACCACAACAGTGGCAGAGGCGGCTTGGTGGGTGCTGGTGCATGGTGCTCAGTGTACTGGGACAGGCTCTGGCTTGTGTTTTGTTGGGAAAGGGTTTAATCATCGAATGGTTTGGGTTGGAAGGGACCTTTAAACATTGTCTAGTCCAACTCCCCTGCAGCGAGCAGGGGCATCTTCAACTGGAGAAGGTTTGTTTATATGCAATTTAAAAACAACAAACAACCCCCCCAAACAAACAAACAAAACCCCCAAACCACCTCTGCTTTCTCAGTTGCAGGAGGCGATCCTAGCTGGAGCTAGAGCAATAGGAGCCCCTCAGAGCTGTCCCTGTCCCCCAGGGTGGCTGGGGCCATCACCCATGTCCGTCCCTTCCCTTGCAGGGAGCGCCGGTGGTGCTGGGTGCTGCAGTCACTGCAAAGGAATGTGGGCGATGACATACATGTTGCTGGGCTATAACTCCCCGGATCATGTGGACCATTCTGCAGTGGCCCGTGCATCGGGTGGGAGGGGATTCACCGCAGAAATATGTGAACAGTAAGCACTGGAAGAAGTGGCAAAGGAAGCAAGGGGGTGCTTGCTCAGCCTCTGAGCAGAGCTCTTCTCTCCTGACAGAGATCATGGCAAAGGCACAGGGTGGTTTAATTCTGGTCCTGCGAGGTGAGGAGGTGACAAACTACATCTACATGGGTGCACAGCAAGAGGGTTTATAGGTACGAGCGCGAGTCTGTGTCCTTTTGTGAACTCATGTTTGAAGGGTGCTAAATTTTAAATGGGAATTAAAGCCAAATTAAAAAAAAAATGTAGAAATGATCCAGGAAAGTGAGTTTGTGTTGTTTAATACCATGTGTGGAAACCTTTTGTGTGTTTGAGTTGCAGCATCAGCACTAATAACTTCACAAACATCTTGTGTAGAGGGACAAATGGGTTCACTGAAATGGGCATTTGGCGAGTCCTGGTTTGGAGATCCCTGTGGCTGTGGGGTGATAGGGTTGGACTTCGAAGTCCTTTCTGTTCTTTTGTTTTGAAAAAATCCCAGACAACACAAATGAAGCCAAACCAAAATAAGCCTCATTGATAGAGAGCCATTAAAGCATTTCGATGTGCAGCTAAATGCGTGTTCCATCTGCAATTCTTCTGCTAGCCCAGAGGAGATGTCCACAGGCACACCCCCCCACAACCCCCCATCTTTACCTGAGCCTTTAGACAAGTTTAACACACCCACATGTGCAGATTTTTTACATGCAGGTAACTTGGTTTGGAAGCTCAGACATTATATCATGAGCGATGCCAGTATTCTACAAGAAGGTGTGAGATCCATATTTAAAACTGAAAGACAATCGTACATTTCTTGGCTATAGAAGAGCCGTGACTGCGCCTGTCAGGTGCCTCGTGGCAGGGTGTATTACGTTATATGTGTTACCTGCACCTAATTGCTCCTGGTTACCGCGTCCTTCAAGATTTTGAACCAAGCCGGTCTTGTCCTCTCACACCCAACACATGCTCATGCATCAGTGGAAGAAAACAGGTTTTCACGGGTTTTTGCACCTTGCGGCTGTGCAGACCAGTCTGCCCTTCCCGTGCAAGGCCTGGCTTGCCGAGCCCCTGCCCTGGGCTGGGTTCATCCCCGCCCGTGCAGGCAGCAGACGGGCTGTGGGGTGCCCTGACACGGGCATCCCACGTACAGCAGGGGACACCCCGCACCATCACCTCTGCCCACGACTTGTCTGCCCATTGTGGGGTCCGTTCTGATGTGACTTTCTGTAGGAGTCTGTACATGTCTTGGATTAAAGGTTTGTAGATTAGAATTTGGGTAATGGCTGTAAGTCAAAGAAGGGCTTCCTAGTTCCGAGTGTAGATACGAGCTGGGTTTAAAAAACCCCACAAAACACTAAGCAAGTGGAATTCATAATTAAAGGCCTATTTACATTTAAATAAATATTTTAAATTATCTTTCTGCTTTCTGCAGAGAGAGGTTTGGAGCGGAGGCTAGGCTGAAAACGAAGCTGACTTTCTCAGCTGACCTTCTGGCACACAAGCTTTGCAATTTCCTGCTGCCTCGGCATCCACAGGCATGCACACAGGGCTTAAGCCCTTCAGCTTGGCACCTGTTAATACTTCCAGGTCTTCAGGACTTGCCGAGAAGCCCTCTAAACAACTTCTGACCTGTTCTGGCTTGTGTCCTCCTGCAGAGGTGGTCTGCAAGCTGCTGTCCTGTGTAAGGGGCTCAAGGTGTCTCATGAGGTTAAAAAAGGCACAGTGAAGCCTTTGATGCTGGAAAACAATTAACTGCAACTTCTGCACTACTTAAGGTTGCTTCAAAACCCTCCAGTTATCCCTCGTCTTTGTCGATCCTTTGGTTGACTAACGTGCTCCTTTCACCTTCAGTGACAATAGCCTGTGAGTAAGCAGAATACCCAGATTTCTGAACGATGGCTTGTGGCGATTTCCTCATTTCCTGAGTGAGCGCAGGCTCCTTGGGGTTTCATTCCTGTGCCAGAAAGACGATTTTCTCATAGAAAGTTCTTCATTGTAATAGGAAAAAAATCAATTTGATTACTTTCATGTCAGCATGCATGTCTAATGGCTTAGAAGTTATTGCAGCCATAAAATATACAGTATCATTTCTCTCTCACTCTGAAATATGACAGGATTAATATAGTCAGCATGAAATCTTAGTCATAAAGTCGACCATAAGTGATGGTAAAATTAGCTGCTGAAATCGTCTGCTTATGGAAAGCATCTTCTGTTTTTCCTTCTGGGAAAAAATATCAAGGGGCTGGCGTGTGGGTCGGAATGGGAGCTTGCTGCATTTCAGGCTCTAATACAGAGACGTCCTTTTCATCTCACGCTCTTCTAACACTGCTCTGCTCTGTGATGTCCCGAATAGCCTGGGGTGCAGTTTTACTGCCCGATCATCGGCTGGCTGGGTGGTGGTGGGCTGAGTCTAATGCCCAGTGCAGATGTGATGGAGGGAGCACGGCTTTCCCGCATCCCACCCACCCCCGTAAGTCATTCCCTGGTAATTGCAGGGTCTGAAAAGTGTTTTCCTCCTCAGACGTTGGACTCAGAGTTAGAAACCAGGGGATTGTGGTGTGGCCCTTTGACGTTCTGTGTCCTCCAGTGATGGGTGATATTTGCCTGCCTGGGGTGGAGTGAACGATGCATCGATTTATCTCATGTGGCTCAAGCCTTGTCGTGGTTGAAAAGCTGTTTCTTTCCATGGGTCAGTGCTGTGGTGAGGCTGGAGGGAGGTGAGATCCCAGTGAGCTGAGCTTTGCCTGTGATCTTCACCCGTGGGCTTTAGCAGGTGCTCTTCCTGCTGGTGCAACCTGCTGCCATCTAGTTGGTCACCCACCATACTCCTCACACAGTCCCCTGGGGAAGCAGCCTGACCACCTTCACCAGGGCAGGAGAAACGCCCCGTAGGACGCTGCCTTGCTCTGAGGCGAGGTTGAGAAACCTTGGCTTGAAGTTGAGTTTCCTCCTGCCGAGTGACTGCACTGGGTGCCAGTGGAGGAGCCCAGCAGATGATGGGAGCAGTCACTCCTTCCTGCTTATCTGCCTCCAAAAGTGCCCTTGGAAGTGGAGATGAAGTGCTGAGGTTAGGCAGGGGAATGGTTGCTGACGTGTAATCCTTCACCAGCCCAGCCTTTGAATTACTTTTTCATGGTTTTGTTTAATGATATCTCATTTCAGCTGCGTTGTGTAAAGTGCCCATAGCTGCTTTTTCTGCTTATGAAGCTGGTTCTAGAAAGAAGTAAGGAGCTGGGTGCTGATATCTTTATTATCAACTTTAAAATAGGCCAAGAGAAGACAGCATCTTGCATCTGGGCAACATTTACCCACCTGTAAGGTCCAAGAACAGGGTTTTGTTGCTAGCCCTTGGCCCTCTTGGCTTTGCGAGGGGAGATTTCTCCTGCCTCTTGAGCAAAGACATGCAGGGTTTTACTTCTCCAGGGGGTTCAGGGTCCCTCCCGTTGTATCCGAATGCTCCCACCTCCACTGGAAGCTGTTGTCCTGCTGATTTCACATGTTCTGCCTCCCTTGGCAGCCTGTTGGGAAAAGTTAATATCTGGTCATTGGTTTTGGCTGCATCTCCAAGGCAACTTCATTCATAGCCAGCTCCCGGTTCATACCAATCCGGACATGCCTAGATGACTAACTCCCATCTCCTGTTACACGTCCCAGAAGAGTTGTTAACTCCTTCAGCCCAGGTAGGTGGTGATACAGCAGGGAATGGGCAGATGGAGCAGGTGGATGCCAGAAACACCCGGCAAACACCGACTTGTTCTGTGCCTCCTCCATCCTTTCTGCTTGGGTTTGCTTCCAGTGCCCCGTCCAGCCTGGAGAGCAAAGAGCTCGTCCCTATTTAAGTTCCTTTGCAGCACCGAAAGGTCTGAGTTTGTTTCCTCTGAAATTATTATGCTTCATTATCCTTTGGTTTGGGCAGAACATTGCCTTTGGGATCTAAACTTACTGAAAAAATTCATTTGGAAGAACTTGGCTGCACACTAGCAACGCGCTCTGAAATGCAGCTAAAATTTAATTTTGCATTTCATGTGAACTGGGAGGAGATTTTCCTCCAAGGGGCAGGTGATGTGGTGAGACCATCGTGTTCCTGGTGCATTCAGGGTCCGTGAGCCCTGAGAGACGGTGCTGTACAAGGTTAAATGTGGAGACGCCCGATGCTGCTGCGGAGCGTGGTCCCTCACTGATACGCCTGTGTCTGTATGGGTTTGTCAGATACAGATTTAGAGTCCCTAGAGACTCCTTTTGATTCTCACCGAAAGATGTAGGAAGGAGGAAAATGAGCCAAACTCTGGGGGTTTTTGGCTGTTTGTTTCTCTGGCAGCAGTGCAGAGAGATTATGCACTAGATGATGATATGTCCTTACAGTCCACACCGCTCGCTGGGACGGATCCTGCAGCACCTGGTGATTCCCCACTGGAGCAATTGGCCTGTCCCCAGGAAAGGACCCGACCCTGGAAGGCGTGGGGCTGGCAGAGGGGCAGAGCGGGTGTAGCTCTCACCAGCACCAAGTGAAGGTCAGATCAGTCTTGACGAGCATCGCTAGGATGCAACGCTGCGCTTTTCCCCTGCTGTCTCTGTGTGAACGCTGTCTGTCCATCCATCCATCTGACACGGATGTCGTGATGCCGCTTTTCTCAGGGTCCTGGAGGTGATTTGGTAGGAGGGTAGGTACAGACAGGAAAACCGCAGCCGGTTTCACCAGCCACGCTCCTGTCCTCTTTGCAGCCTAAGTGGGGTATCGCAGCAGAAATCAAGGGTCAAGGTAGCCATCAGGATCACTGAGATGTACAAACCTGAAACCCTGTTAATTTTTTAACGCCTAATGCATTTTGGGAGATCCGTTACGCTGTAACATCAGGCAGAGAATAAAACACGCCGGGAATACGAACCCGCCACGGCTCACAACTGTGCCTGCACGGCCGGCCGAGGCTGCTCGCCGCAGCGGTGGTGGGACGCCGTGGAGGAGTGAGTGGGAGGAACATCGGAGACGTTACCCCAGGGACCTGGGCTATGAGTCGGTCGGAGCCCGTTACTCCGTGCACCACGTCTGCAACCCGCTGTCTCGCCAACCTCCCTCCTCCAGGTGCTGCTTTTCCCTTCCTCGAGAACAAAAACCGCTGTAGGACTGTTTGAAATGTAGCTGCTATAACTCTTAAATTTTAATAATAGATTACCATTAGTATCAGCCTTATATAATGCGCACCTCATTATTGCTTACTCAGAATAATTTTGCAGCCTCCTTATAGAACCTTGGAACTTTATTTGCTGAGTATAAAATATGCAGAAATGCATGAATAGTTTTAAGACTCGGTACCCTAAACTAATACAGCGTGCTTTTTTTTTTCTGCACCATGATTGAAGTCAAATTAACATATTTACCTTCAGTGCTCCCAGGAGTAGCATTAAAAAATTCAAGAGGTGATTCAGAATAGTCTTCGATTTACTGTGTTTAAAGCTGGATTTCATTTCTCAATAAAACCATGCAAACACTTGACTCCCCTTCAGCTTTGCAGCCTCTTTCCTCCCTGTGCAGGTCTTTGGACTTATCAACAGATGGTAGCAGTATTATTACTGCCGTGTTCCCAAAAGGAAGCTTTTTATTTTATTTTATTGGTTTTTCAGGATGGGGGAAAAAGCAGAGACAGAGAATAAGGGAGGGAATGAGTTATAACGAATAGCACAGAAGCGTAGCTGCTATTTCAATCTGAAATATGGAAAAGGATTGAGCGTGATTTCTGTCCTGCTGCCTGTGAGCACTGGTTCGCTCTGTAATGGTGGTTACTTTATCGTGCTCTGCCCTCGTTTATCTGTGTGCGATAACTATTTCCTAGGGCAAATCATGAACTTTAATTTTTGCGATATGTTGACATCTTCCCAGGAAGAAAAGCCGTGTAAACGCAGGGGTAGGAAATGGAAACGGTTGCTTTATTGCCCAGCGGTTTCTTTATTCTTACCCAGGAGCTGTCCTGCCCATGCTGTGATTCATTCCTACAGCTATAGGAAGCAGCTCGTATAGCTCCCAGGATTTCAGATACCACAACAGTCGGATTCAGGGGTGCAAATTCCTGACAAAAAGCCCCAGGCTGCTGCTCCACCACCTCTGCCCTGGGCTGCTCCAGGGAAGCACCATCTCTTCAGCATGTCAGAGCTGCAGGGAAAGCTTCAACCCTACTGGTTTTCCTGACTAAGTAATAAATATTCTGGGGAGAGGGTCTGCGTAAGGAGCCCCCTTCTGGGGTGAAGCAGAACCCTCTGAGTGGGACAGCTCTGCCTCAAAATTTGGTTTACCATGAGCTAGAGATTGTTGCAGCAGCTCTTTTTTTCCACGGCTGCTCCTAGATTAGGAAGTTATTTCAGCAGATGGTGTTTCCTAAGAAAATGGGTTAATGCTTGGTGGTTAGAACGGTGTGGCAAAAAAGCTTATTTGTGTGAGGTTTTGGCTAATTGCCTTGCAAGTGTTACAGAGCGTTGCAGCAAATTTCCTGGATTTCGCAATCGTGATGATTCTGGTTTAACTGGCCAGAAAGATTTTCAAAAATACAAAAAGAAGTGGAGGAATAGAGGCAAATCACTTGCTGGAAAAAGCTGAAGGACCTTAAGTCTGAGGTGAAAAGTCTCCAGGTGTCTGAGCAAGTACTTGAGACTTGGGGCCAAGCAGGTCTCAGAGTTTTTTTATCTTTTAGTTGGTGAACGGCGGATGTTGCTCTGGGGCAGGCCAGAACATGCCCTTGTTAGAAATAAGAAGTAATTCCCAGGCTAATAGTTCCCTGGGAGAACTGGGACGTTTCTCCTTCGTGGTTCGTGGTTCAAGGGAATGGGATTGTCTTTGCAGGGTTGTTGTGCAGGGAGGGGAAGGCTGCCAGTGTGCAAACCACCCTCTGCTCCGAGGACAGGGACCTTGGGAGGTGCTGGGTCCCAGCTCGGATAGGGAAGCTCTTCCACAGCATGGAAAGCCCTTGTGGGCCATACTCCCCTGTTTTATCCCGAGAGGTGAGTGTCCTGGAGCTGCCTAGGTCTGCTCTTGTCGTGTTCTGCCAGCAATGTGCTTCAGGCACGATGCTGCTGAGCTGCAGTTACTCTTCGGGGTCACCCCGTTCTCACATGCCCAGCCCCGCTGGGGCTTTTTTCCACCCCTACTCCTCTGCTGGCCCATGATGAAGGGCCAAAGCTTGTTCTCTGGGTTCCCAAGTGTGGGAACAAGCGAGGTGGCTGCTGCCAGCACCCAGCCTTGCTGCTGCTTCTGCTGTTCTGCACCTCCAGCGGCTCCCAGGAGCGGGGTCACTGCACTGGCAGGCCCTAAAAAAGAGAGGGGAGGTGTATTTCACGTGTGTATGAAATGCATCTGTGGAAGGTACCAGCGCAGGTGAAAGCAGAGCCTGGACTGAGAAACAGGATTGGTTTATGTTCGGTAATATCTGTAAAGGGAAAGGAGGCTGAGGGGAGACCTTATTGCTCTCTACAACTACCTGAAAGGAGGTTGTAGAGAGGTGGGAATCGGTCTCTTCTCCCATATAACAATTGACAACAGGACAAGAGGAAATGGCCTCAAGTTGTGCCAGGGGAGATCTAGGTTAGATATCGGGAAGAATTTCTTTACAGAGAGGGTTGTGAAGCCTTAGAGCAGGCTCCCCAGTGGAGTCCCCCTCCCTGGAGGTGTTTAACGGACTTGTGGAGGTGGTCCTGAGGGACATGGTTTAGGGACCCTGACAGTGCAGGGTGAACAGTTGTACCTGATGATCTTAAAGGTCTCTTCCAACCAGGTGATTCTATGATAATATCTATGATGATAAAATGAGTCCTGCTGCTCTGCACCACAACGGTCACTCATGCGTCTCACTGGTGTAATGCCACGATGGTGGGGAAAGCTGCCTGTCTTGCCGGCAGGACTGCTCCCACCACTGCCTGGGCTTGTGGGCACCAATCCCACCCAGGACTGATGGAGGTGGAAGCTGCTGTAAGCCGGGAGGACAAGGAGGAGCCTCAGTCTGTGCACGGTGCAGTCAGCAGTTCCGTAAGAAAGGCAGAAAATCACAGAATCAGGTGAATCCTGCAGGTGCGCAGGAAGATGCGGATCGAGTGTTGCTATTTCCAAGAGCCTCACCACTCTTAGAAGTCTTTTTAAAGACTTCCTTCTGCTGTGTCAAAAAGCACAATGGCACTGAACTGCAGCTGTGGGATGGGAGGAAACCTCGGGCTCTCTCCCGGGCACCTCCGCACTGCCCGTCCTCGGGAAGGGTGCCCGCAGTGCCATCCGTCTGCCCCTCCTGCTGCCCTGTGCCACAGAGAAAACCCTCTTCTGGGCCAGTGTCCCCAGGGCCACGTGCTGGCACAGCTGAAGGTCGGGGGCTCGTGGCACCGGCCAGCACCTCATCCCCATGCTGCTGGTTAAATTGCTAATTAGCTTCCATCTGAGCAGCAACATAAACCAGGAATAAATGGACTTGGCTTCATAAACTTAGTGCTTAAATATTTTCCCAGGCAGGAAAAAAAAACATTTGCTTTCCATGCAAAACATATAAATCTTGGAAAAGTTCCCGAAGTTGCGTGTTTCACTGTTCAGATCCATGCCTTTGTAGAGTAGAAGTGGTTATTCCCTGCATAATTATTTTTCTTTTTAAAAGGAAGCCGAAATGTTTGTGAGGAAGACATTTTGAGTGACTGCTGGGGATGAACAAGAGAGAAGGGAGAGCCGGGTTTAATGGTGATTGCCTCGCTTTGCTTTATCGCTGGTGGAAATGAAGCACCGTCTCCTCACCCCCTCCCCGCAAGGACTAACCGTAAATGTCACTTTTACCGTCGTGTTTTGGGGCTGTCTCTGCTTGTCTTAGGAGTTTTATTGAAGTGTGTATCTGGTCGCTCGTTTCTTTTTCATCCAACCAGAATACAAGAGCTGTTACTGGAGTTTATTTAACGCAGTGGAGTCTTCGTATAGTTAAAATTGCGGATGCTGTATAAAACAGGCTCGCTCTCCTTCCTTCCCAGC
Source organism: Buceros rhinoceros silvestris (assembly GCF_000710305.1). Lineage (NCBI taxonomy): Eukaryota > Metazoa > Chordata > Aves > Bucerotiformes > Bucerotidae > Buceros > Buceros rhinoceros. The sequence goes on along the minus strand of NW_010408865.1, from coordinate 13,643 downwards.
GGCCCTGGTGCAGAAGGTTCTGCAGTCGGATGCTCCTTTTATTTAACCACTGTGGACAGGGAGTGACAGGGAGGGGACCTGCCTCCCCCCGCCAGGGCAGTGCACGGCGGGAAGGGGGCGGCGGGGCGGCGCGCCCCGTGGCT
>NW_010408865.1:11297-13411 GCF_000710305.1 Buceros rhinoceros silvestris | reverse complement strand
GGGAGGGGCCCTGCCTCCCCCAGCCAGGGCAGTGCACGGCGGGAAGGGGTCGGCGATGCCCCTCGCCCCTTGTCTGTTTGCTGTGGGGACAGGTGAGGGGAGCCCGTGGGAAATGGGGGGATGACACCCAATGGGGGCTTGTTTCTCTGGCCACCGGCAGCACTCACCCAGGATGGAGGTTTCCAGAGCGGTGGGTGAGCTTTCTGCAGAAAAATCCATCAGGTGTGTCCTGCGCTGCCCCTCCCTTGTACTCACCCCACGAAGGACCCCAGTGTAACTATGTAAATACAGAGAACAGAGCCTAGATTTATTTTTGTGTAAATTCACTGTTTCACATAAAATCCCCAACAAGATGCTGTGGAGACCCATCACAGTGGCTGGTGTGAGACACAGCTTGTGCTGACATCGTCCTGTCCCTGTCCTGGGAGCGTGGGTGGGCAGCGTGGCGCGCAGCACCCCCAGCCCTGCCACAGTGCTGAGGTGCAGTTAGTGATGGAGAACTAGTGATGAACTTAGAGAACTTAGTGATGGAGAAGCGGGTCTGTGGTGACTGTCATGCTTGGAACAGGTCAGGTTTTGGCATGAGGACAAGGGACATGAGTTTGGTGGTCTCCTTATTTGATGGACTGTCAAACCAGGACGATGATCGTTTTCTCAGAGCTGGGATAAGGTGGGTTGGGGTGCAACAAGCAGGAATTTGCCCAGGACAGTGATGTGCTGGAGGAAGCTTTTCAGCACGTTGGCCCTTTGTAAGCACCGTGAACACACAGTTTGAAAGAAGCTAGAAGATAAAATGACACAACGGTCTCCTTGCAGAGAAAAAGAATGCCAGTAACCATCCCACAGCTTCTCTCCGCGAGCACTTTCTGCATCCTTTGCTGTCATTAATAGTCACCGTTCCGGAGCTGGAGATGTTTAATTTATTTGTGTTCTCCGAACACCTTTCTGTTTCATAACAGTAATCACCTCTCCTGGTTTGGCCGGGAGGCAGTGGTGTCTGCCGTGCTCCCTGTAATCCAGGAGTGAATCAAAGCAACTTTTTACAAAACAAGATTCTCTCGCTGTTGCAAAAGAGCTTTGGGGAAATCTGGTTTTTGTGGTTAAGGATCTTACTCTGATGCACAAGGAAAATTATGTGTAGCTTTTATTTGGCCCAAAGGATTCTTACAACGTTATCCGTATTTCCTTTAATTTGTGGGATTTCTAGTAAATGGGCTTAAAAATAGGTCTGGGCAGGATGCCAGGGTACATACGAACAGCAAAAAAGCTTTGCAGGCTGCGAGCAGCTTGCTTTCACTTCTCCCTCGGTGCGGGCTCGGGGCACGGAGCAACCGCTCACCTTGTGGGGTTAAATTTAATGACGTCTCTGGAATTCTTTGGAAATCCATATTGCAGAAAAGATCCTTTCACTCTTCAATAGAAACGATGCAGTGGTTTTGTTGAGCAGGAAAGGGAGCAGGATGAGCTGCAGTGCCAGGGGAGAAGTGTGAGGGGACACACGGGGGACCCCACACAAGTCCCTGGGCCCGCTCGCTGCTGGGATTTGGGGACCCTGGAAAGGAGCAGGAGCTGAACATGGCGATGATACACATATTGTTTTTTTCTTTCAGCTTTTCATTCTCTGAAGTCTCCTTAAGCCTTTTGTAAGACAGGCAAAAATCTGCTAAGGGAGAGGCTGTGGCCGGGAGCCACGCTCCAAGCCAGGGCTAGCGTTGGGTGCCCGGCTCCCTTTGGTGATGTTTATCTGGCTCTTTCTTCAAAATCAGTCTTGCTTCAAGTGACTTAAAAATACATTTTTCCCTGGGGACAGCCACCCACAAAAGCCTCTCATTAAGACGTAGTGGGTTTATGCAGCTGGAGTCCCAGCGGTAAAGGGAAGGTAGAAGTGGGAAAGGATGCTGGCCGCGCCGTGCGGCAGCCGGCCCACCTCGCTCTGCCGTTCTCTGCAGACGCTTCCCAAAATGCGCCCGTTTTGTCCTATTTCTGTCCAATTTGGTTCATTTTATTTTAATTAAATCTTTGGGCATCAATCTGTAAAACTTCATTTTATTTTGAGTACCTTGGATGCTGCGCCTCTCTGTTGCAAGTGGCGTCTTGGGAGATAAAGAGGAGGA
>NW_010408865.1:9445-11162 GCF_000710305.1 Buceros rhinoceros silvestris | reverse complement strand
GGTGGATTAAGAGGAGGAAGGTTTTGAGCTTCTTAAGAGCAGCAGTGGGTTGTGTCGGTGCAGGGAGCGAGATCTTGATGTGGGAAGGGCAGGAGTGTGGCAGCAGGGCCAGGGTTGGGTTGGGGCAGCAGTAGGTCCTATGGGTCCTGTGGGCTGTGAGGAACCCACTTTGTGGGGAGCAGTGTGGGTGCAAGCTCACACCGTGCCCCTGCCAGCGCTCTTGAACTGAAAACATGCATTTTTGTGTGTTGGTGGTGATGGACTTCCATAAAATCAGGAGGACCCCAGTGCCTGATGCAGAAGCAAGCTTGTTGAAAGGGAATTGTTTGTGCCGTTGGCAGCAATTTACTGATAATACTTTTCATCGGAGGATAATGAGTTCCTTTACAGATATTAAGTCTTCTGATGCCTCTGTGAAGTGGAGGGATTGTGGTTGATTTGATGGTACAGGTGAGGACAGCAGGCTTCATCTCTGCCTCCACTGAGCTCTTCTCGTGTGCTGCACTAAGACAGCACTTCTGCTTGAAAGTCAGTAACTTGAGGGTCGTCGTGGGAACCCGCCATCCGGGATGGCGGTGGCTGGAGAGTGCAGTCCCACAAGCCATTACCTTGCCCAGGACCCTTTCTGGAGGAGGCAGGTGAATTCGCTGTAGGGAATTATGTCCGGGATGTGTCAGGAGGGCGCCCAGCTCCATCAGGTCAAGCCTTTCTGTCAGGTGGTATCATCGGCAGTTGAATGGGTCTTGAGCCTTCTGCATGGCACTGGTGGTGGTGGGTGCCAGTGCAGGTGGTGGGTGCTGTAGCAGCCATGGGAGCATCCCGGGCAGCTTCCAGCTCCCAGGGCTCTTCCTTGTTTCAGGAAAAAGCAGAGCAGAGAAAAACACCCTATGCTACCTCAGCATGGATTTGGAACATTTCCCTCTGGGTGCAAACACCCTAAGACACCTCTTTTCTCACCAAACCTTGGGGTTTAGCAGCTTGCAGCCCCGGGGCTGCTCTCCCTCTGGCGCCGGCTGGCGATGCCAAAGCACCAACCTCCAGCCAGCCCAGTGCCGTAGCAGAAGTTCACAGTCAAGCTGATTCTTCCAATTTACCTCCTTTGCTGGAGATCAGCTTTCCCCGCTGCCCCAGAGGAGAAAGCTCCTGTTGTTCCCTCAGAGACCAAGGTTAAACAAGCAGCTGCAGCCCGGCGCGGTGGTAAATGCGGGTTTTTTAGGGGTTGGGGAGGTGAGCCGTGGCCAGTGCTGGCCGGAGGGCTTGCAGCCAGGGCTGCTGCTGGGTTCTGTGGCCAGGGCTGGGGCTTGGACATGTGAGCTCCCCTCTTAAACCAGTGCCATCCCCACTAAACATGCTTATAAACCCCTTTGATTTCTCTTCTTAAAAATAATTGGGTTTGTGCTTGTGGGTTTTTTTTTTAAGATTTTTAACTGAGAGACAGTGAATTTAATATTTTCTGTGTCTTGGATGTGTTGTGATTTACATTTGATTTTAGGCATAATTAGAAATGCAAGTAGAGCGCTTTGTGTTTTACCTCTGCTTCAACTATTTATGGCATGATATGCAAATGAAGCAAGCTATGAATATTAAAGATTAGAGTATGTTACAAAGTATCACTGTCTTTAATGAGTTCGGTAATGGGCACAGGCTCTGCACACACTTTAATATGGAGGTGCTTTATGTTGTGTGCCGGCTCGGCGGCTCTGCAGCTATCGATGCC
>NW_010408865.1:8641-9390 GCF_000710305.1 Buceros rhinoceros silvestris | reverse complement strand
ATATGGAGGTTCTTTATGTTGTGTGCCGGCTCGGCGGCTCTGCAGCTATCGATGCCGTGTTTGGTTACGTCCCGGGAGAGCGGGGCCGTGATTTAAACCCTCCCCAGCCCCAGCTCGGCTGCAGGAGGTGGGTGCGATTTCCAAGCGTGTGATTTAACCCCGCCCCATCCCCAGCTCGGCTGCAGGAGGTGGGTGCGTTTTCCAAGCGTGCCCATTACAAAGGCGGCTGCGGCTGGCGAAGGGTGTTGATGGATTATTTCGTAGAGACTGTTTCAGTTCTCGTCTAGGTCAATCCGTTTCATCTGCTGCAGCGTTGTAGATGGATCTGAGAATATGAAAGCGCTCGTCGACCTTTCAAGGTGCTTTGCAGCACTGGGAGGGAATCTTAAACACGCTCCTGCCAAAATGGAGCTGCTGCCTCCAACAGCACAGAGACCCCAAGAAATTAATTTTGCTGCTCCTCGCCAATTAGACGTATTGACAGAGAATTATTTGGGGGGTTGTTGACACATCCGATGGCACTGGAAGGAGTGTCTTATCTTCTGGATGGCAGAGGGCTGGGAAGCCGGGCTCCTCGCCTTAACCCTTCCTTGCCAGGGGTGCCTGGGCAGCCTGGTCAGCACGGGTTTACCTCTAAACCAGTAAATGGTTTTATCTCTAAACTAGAGTCGTAGTTAAAAAAGAGGAAGGTAGCGGCGTTTCGGGGCGCTGCTCTGCGTACAGAGATTTCATCCACCCGTAATCTGAAG
>NW_010408865.1:7831-8460 GCF_000710305.1 Buceros rhinoceros silvestris | reverse complement strand
TGGCGGCGTGTGGGGCTGTGGTAGATGAGGGAGAAGCCAGCCAGATACGGAAAGCAACGGGTTTTGTGCCGTAATGGGGTTTGGGGAGGGTGGGTGGTGGGGAGGGAGAATGAAGCATGCCCCAGGGAGCGTGCTTTTCAGATTTGAGGTATTTAAATTACAAATTTTGATGAGGAAGATTGTCAGCAGTATTCAAAACAGTGCTTAAATTCTTTTGAAACACTGTCGAGCTGTGCTGTGGCAGTTGAAAAGTTTGGCACACAAGAACTTGGCCCAGAAGTTGCTGCTCGGGTTTTTTTCCTTTAAAACTCAATTCATCTGTATTCAAGTATCCCACATGCTTAAGAAAAAAAACCCACCAGGCTCGTACTGGTTTGAGACAGACCCTTGTGTGCGAGGGCAGCTGCAGAAGCAACAGATCTCTAATATTAGGGGGGTTCCTTGTTAGTTAATGAGCGTTAAAAAAACCCCGGTAATATTTTCTAGTGCTTGTGTCTGTTAATAGAAACAACCAGCAAGTTAAACTGGGATTTAGAACACGCTCATGATCCACTGGGTTATTAATCCAGACGCCTTAGCAGAATCTGGTGCAGTTGATGGCTCGATTGGGGTTTGTCGGTGCGGGATCA
>NW_010408865.1:6508-7722 GCF_000710305.1 Buceros rhinoceros silvestris | reverse complement strand
CAGCGTGTCGTGAACGTGGGGGAGATTTTCTTCCCTCCCAGCTCTGCCCCTCCTCTGCTGGGTGAGGCTTGGATCCCCTCAAAACCCCAATGTTTCGGCAGTGCGTGTGCTTTCACTGGAGCTGGGCATCAGCCAGGCTCTCGGGGGACGTGGGCTCGTCAGCTGTGGCCCCACAGCTCAAAACCTTCCCGATGGGAGTGTTGGCTCTGAAGACCATGTATTTTAAAATATATGTATATATATTACACATGGATATATTGACCCTATGTAATCTCTATTATATATAATGTAATATAATGTTCTGGTCTGCGGTGTTGTCTGGGGGTATTTTAGGGCACGGTACAGAAATAGTCACATTCTGAAGCTTTGGGCAAAATTTGTTGCACCAGTGAAGGGGTTTGTTGCAAGAAGTCAGAACTGAAAAGCCGGTGTTGAGCCTCTTGAACCTTGGCGCTGTGATCCCGAGGGTGGGAGCCCTGTCTGCAAAGGGGTTTCCCCGGAGAGAGAGGGTTGTTTGCTGATGTGCAAGCAATAAATGCCATGTATGGAAAATGCAGGTCATCTGCTTCGCCTCCGTTGGCCTGGGGAGAGGTGGCATCAAGTGGAGGTGACCATCTCATGTCACAGATTTTAGGTTTCTCAGGGATTTTGCTCAAGGATCAGACACCTCAATTTTGAAAAACATCCTGTACAATCTAATATCTGCTTCTAGAAACCCAGGAGCAGAGAGTTAAATTTGTGCAGTCTATAGCTCTCCTTTTCTGCAAGCTTGTGTTTCCATTAAGGATCAAGCCCAGATGCAATTGTAGCTTTGCTTTATAGAGTATTAAAACTTTAATGTATAAATGTCTGCCGTCGCCAGAACTTTTTGGCACTATTGTTTTCCAGTGCTGAAATTTCTACAAAAACATGGAGATCCCGAGAGCTGTGAGGGCTCAGCAGCCCTTGAAGGGTTAATTATCTTATGCCGGCTCTTTTTTTTTTTTTAATGCTGGGAGAATAAGCTGTAGCCAAAAGTAAAAGTCATTAATTTTAAGACAGAGATGTAAGCAAAGTTTCCTTCCCCTCTGCAGGTTGGTCGGGGTAGGCTATGCAGTAACTGAAAAGTAAAGGCAATTGAATTACAGGCTCCTGTCCAAACGGAGCGCGATTTCTTCTTCTTCTTTTTTTTTTTTTTTTTTTTACACCCTCCATTGCATCACAACAAGGCAGTA
>NW_010408865.1:5106-6467 GCF_000710305.1 Buceros rhinoceros silvestris | reverse complement strand
TTTTTTTTTTTTTTTTTTTTTTTTTACAACCTCCATTGCATCAGAACTAGGCAGTATTCCTGATGTTCTCATGTGTGTTAATGCTGACTCACAGAGTAACTTGCACAAGAAAAAAAACACACAGGCAGCTCCACCATACTAGGTAATGAGCTCCTCTAGCAAGAAGCAGCGTCTGATGTTTTGTAAGCTTTTTTTAATTGACCTTTTAAGATATTTACTTTATTTTAAGGCTTTCTGTTCCGTAGTGGCACGGTGGTAGAACTGAGTCATGCATGTTATATATTGCTAGCTCGGCTGTTGTGTACTAGGAGCGAGGAGAATACAATTCAGCATGGCACTTGTCTTTTTGATGTGTTACGGATGTGAATTAATGCTTGCGACGGGATGCAGGCAGTGCACGCGGTGCGGAAGGCAGGGCGACGGGCTGCGCTGGGCTTTCTGGTGGATGCAACTTAGTCGGGGTCTTGAGTTTTTATTACATTGCAAAAACTGAAATTCTGCAGAATAATCGAGTGGTTTTTTTAATCCATGTCTCTCCCTTCCCCTTTTCCTTGCAGCACTCTGCAAAAAAAAAAAAAAAAATTTAAATCTTGCATTTTCTATTTTTGCTTCTTGCTTTGTGAGCTCTTAAAATCAGTGATAGACAAGGGGGAAAAAAAAACCTAATTAAAAAATAATGGCAATAACATGCTGTGCCTTGGCTGAATGACTGCACTTTTTGGAGGCAGCAGCCTTGGATGGGTGACCTCGAGCGAGCGGTGTTGCGCCCAGGCTGCCCGTGATTCACCTTGCAGCAGGACGGAGCCCGGGGAGCTGCCGGGGCTGCGCTGGGGTCCCCAGGGAGAGCTCCTGGGGCTGCGCCGGGGTCCCCAGGCAGAGCTCCCAGTGCCCTGTCCCCGAGCTGCCCTGGCAGTGGGGCTGCTGCACTGGCTGGGCTGCATCGTCAGCATGAATTTAATTCACTTCTCCCTCTTTTTGCCCATTCCCTGCCCGAGGTCTGTACTTTCTGTGCGAACTTTTAGGATCCTCAAGGTAACATAGCTCCGTGCCGCATGTCTGCTGCGTGTGCCTCGCTTATCCGTTCCTTGGTAATATTGGCAAATGCAGTTTCTGCTCTTTTCAGGGCAGAACTGATCCCTTCACCCATTGCCACGGGCTGCCACACTAAAAATAGGGTGCGTTTGCTCTGCTCGCCGCTTGCCACTTGCAGCACTGCAAAAATAAATACTTTGGAGCTGCAGGAAGAAATGCTGCAGGAGAGGAGAGGAGTCTGCTAGGACCGTCATTTGATTACCAAAGTTAAGCTTGTTTTCTTTCCCCTGCTGAAGACGGGCGTTAAGCTGGGCAGGCGCTCCCCGGGT
>NW_010408865.1:1153-4993 GCF_000710305.1 Buceros rhinoceros silvestris | reverse complement strand
TTTTCTTACCCCTGCTGAAGGCTGGCGGTAAGCTGGGCAGGCGCTCCCCGGGTTCCTTGTTCGCGCCCCAATCCCTCTCCCTTCCCCTCCCGGGGTTTCTCGCCCCAAACCCCAGTGCGGGTGGAGGGGAGCCTCGGGTTTGGGGTGGGGGGGTTGTGCAAAGGCTTTTCTTTCTTGCTTCTGCCGCTGCGGTGCATGGAAGTGGGGGACGCACAGCCTGGACCTGAAGTGCATTTGATTTGCCTTGCTTTAACTATTTATTGTACCAAAGGTGTTAGGCAGCGCCGTGCTCAGGGAATGGTACTTGGCCGCTGAGTTTTGCAGTTAGCTGTTGCGTACTTTCCTTCGGGTTTATGTAAAAAGTGCATTTCCTTTTCATGAGAAGGAGGGGGAACCCCAAACCCTGTAGCAAGAGCTGCGGTGCCGGAGGGGGCGGACGGGTGGCTTTGGGGAGCCCCCGCCCGACTGGGTGACATCCCCCTGCCAGCCTCAAATCCAAGGGTGGGATTTTCCCCCTCTCCCCTCATTTACAGAAGAAAGAGAAGTTTCCTTTGACCCTTTGGGGCCTTCAAGGGCAAGACTTTTCAGCTCTTTTCTTTCGAGGGGCTTTGGCTGAGGAGGGGTGACAGCCCTCAGCCGCTTTGTCTCCCACCCCCGGAGGGTCCCGCTGCCTTTGTCCGTGCCCCAGCTGCTGCCCAGTGCACCTTCCTGCGGGAAGCGGTGGACTCGGGGCATTTGTGGTTGGGGTTTTTTTTGAGGGGGGGTTGTTGTTGTTGGTGGTGGTGGTGGCGAAGTCTCTGAGCCTTTTTATATGTTGGCTAAGGGAACAGACAATTTAAATACATTATGTAATTATTTCTGATCACTCCTGGGAAGCTCTGATGACAGCATCTTATTCCAGGTCGATGCTTTTTTCCTTTGTTGTTGCCTCGCCCTGACCTTTCAGGCCTCGGATCAGGAAAATAGTTTAGAAAAGAGCAAACTTGCTTTTTTTCCCTCAAAGCACAGAAAGTGAGGATTCTCAGACTCTGATGAGAGTTGTATCAAATAACAGCTGCATTTTTTATGAACCTCCTGTGACCCAGGCTATGACTTTACAAAAATCACTCAGACATGTACAAATTGTCCTGCTATATTCAAGAGCTGGAAAAAGAGGCTGCCGTTAGGAAACAAAATGATATTTTTCTAGTATGGCCACATATCTTAAATAATCAGGATGGGGGTGGATGGCTGGTTTTAATCCCATTTTGTGCAGGTTTTCCTTTTGGTAGGAGATGTCCATCTCATGATCTGTCACCTGTAGGACATGGCAGCCCAAAGGGGACTGAATTTTTTTTTTTTTTTTTTTCTGGTGGGGGTGGATGGCTGGTTTTAATCCCATTTTGTGCAGGTTTTCCTTTTGGTAGGAGATGTCCATCTCATGATCTGTCACCTGTAGGACATGGCCCAAAGGGGACTGAATTTTTTTTTTTTTTTTGTCTGGCAGTGGTGTTGGGGGCTCATCCTGCACCCTGGGGCACAGCTCAGCTTGGGAGACAAGATTGCAAAATGCAGTTTACATCTCTAATTGCTAAGATCATTTTTCCTGCAGCACAGCTCTGCCCATGTCGAATGGACTGGAGCCATTTCAAACCATTCAAAAGTCGCTTGGTGCTCTATTGAAAAAAAAAAAAAAAGCGTATTTAGCAGAGGATATTTTTAAGTTAGACATTACAAAGCGTTGCTGCATTCACCATCTAGTCACAGTCATATTTTGCTGTTGTTTTTAGAGGATGTGAGGTCTGCTGGAGAGCAGGTTCTCCTTGGCTTTCACAGAATCATTTAGGTTGGAAAAGACCTTTAAGATCATCGAGTCCAACCTTTCAAGGGCAATGACCAGGTTCTCCTTGGCTTTCACAGAATCATTTAGGTTGGAAAAGACCTTTAAGATCATCGAGTCCAACCTTTCAAGGGCAATGACCAGGTTCTCCTTGGCTTTCAAAACTGCCTTCTTTGTTTTGGATTTTTTTGGGTGGTTGGGTTGTTGGGTGGTTTTGGGATAGTTATTTTTTTCTGTATTCTATTCTTAAAAAGGCAGGGGCAGATGTGGGGGAGGAAGAAACAAAAATCCAGAAGTCCTGGCCTACGGTTTATTGAAGTGGTTTGGGCTTTTGCAGCTCAGTGGTATGGCTTTGCCTGTGTTCCTCGATGCTCTTTCTAGACCAAACACAGTTACTTTTTTCACCATTTCCCTGTGAGCACATTTCAGGACCTTTTTTTCTCCAGGAAAACTGGAGGTCTAGACCAATACTGAGTGCCAGCAGCAAGCTTGCCCACTTGCTCGGCAGCTTGGTGACCAGCAGCTGTGAAATCAGAGTAAAGGCCACTAGGAGCTGCAGTGATGCAGCTTTGGGATGAGATTCCTTCAGGGTGGTCAGGCTGGGCTGCAGTCCTGTAGGAGGTGTATCTCAGGAGGGATCAGTTGTGAGGAGCATGTTGGTTCAAACTGATGTCTCGTAGGAGGTCTTACATGAAATCTGCCAATAATTTGCTACGCTGGGGCACTCTGGTGCTTCTCGCCAGCTTAAATGTATCCTGAACCAGCACAGTTTGGGTGTTTTCAGAGAGAGACATGGGTTCCTCCTGGCATGCCTGGCTTGTTGATAGGGCAAATTCTAAGTGACATTAATAAGTGAAATCTATTTTAAGTTGAGTTGTTCTGTGCTACCAAGCTATCCTTGGCTAGTCCCACACATCCTGCATCGTTGGGTTTCTCTAAGGAGGGGGTTTGTGAGCAGGTCTAAGGAGGTCCCATCCAGAGATCCGGGTCCCATGCTAATCCTGGTCTCCCTTCCAGCTCTAAGGGAACTTTTCTTGGAAGAATAGAGGAGATCCTTCTCCACCCATGGCCTGCCATCACCATGGATGAGGCTTCCTTTAGGTGCCAGAGTGGAATTTTTCAGAAATTTTGACAGATCCAGAGTGCGTCTGTGTTTGTCAGGGCAGACTTCTTTCCTTCTCCAGTGGAGATTGGCGGCGGCGTGGTTGCAAGAGGTCTTGGGCTTTTGGGCTTGGCTGTCATGGTGTCATCTCTGACCTCCTCACCAGATGTCACCTTGGTCTCCTCTCGGTGTCTTAGCCTCCTCCTCAGCAGCAGGCAGGGAGCCCATTGACCTGACACCGGGTTTGGATGAACCCGTTGAGCGCTTCCGACATGTGGAAGTCCTGGAGGCCCTCAGCTGGGAGCGTGGTGGCTCTGCGGAGCACTGGGAGGCTGCAGGTCCTGTGGGATGCTGAGCAGACACGTTCGTGCCGTTTGCTGGAAGAGCCGGGGAAGGCAGCCAGCCCCTGGGCACTGGGAGCGGTTTGCTGCTGTCGAGTTGAACTTAATGCACCAAACATCTATTTGGATGGCGGAAGCGGAGGCATGAGCTTGATAGGCAGGGAGGGGTCACGCCGGAGCATCAGCAGCCCCTACAGTTATCCTCCTCTAAGGGTGGCTTCACCTCTAATCTCCTAAATCTGAACTGTGTGTGACCATGCGAGCAGAGCAATTGAAACAAATCCGAGAGCAATAGCAGAAATAAAAACGCTCTGGGCAAGAGAGAAGTAAGGAAAGTGAGGCCCCACCCTCTTTCCCAGAAAAAAAAAAAGCACCAAACATGCTCAATAAATGTGAAGGTAATTTAAAATCTGAATCCAGGAGACAATGTGACTAGGATTTCATTACTTAAGCAAATGGATTTGCTTTTAGTGGATTCAGCCACAGACTGAAAGAAGCTTTCCCCAAGGGGTAAACATTTTTCCTGCATTTGAAAGGCTTTCTTTGGGGGGGGGGGCGGACACGGGGCTGGGGGGGGG
>NW_010408864.1:70573-79261 GCF_000710305.1 Buceros rhinoceros silvestris | reverse complement strand
TATACATTTTTATATAAAACTGGTGTATATATATTTATATATATATACACCACTCATATATTTGAAAAATATCTGTTTTAAGAAGAGTAGAGATGCAGAGTTTAACTTTCTAGGTAGACAAGGACATTTCTTGACCACTGCATTCAATTAGTTCAAACTGCCCATTCTCAGAAACTGTAAAAATCAGGACCCCCCACTTAATTAAAATATTCAAAACTTTAAAATACAAAGTAAACATATGCACCTCACATAACACAAAAACCCAAACATGTGGTACATATCATGATGCAAAACCAGGCTCAGATTGCTCCAGGCTCAGAATTGGACTGTGAATGTATAAAGCATTAGCAAAGAATATCCAAAAATCAAGTGAATAAGATTTTGTTATTTAAGTGCTGAATCTTATTTAACTGTAAGCACCAGATTTGACAATTCTGCCTTTAGAATCCATAATACTTCACATGTTGAACAAATCTCACCTCACCTGTAACAAGAGCCCTAAATTACCTCCCATATGGCCTGAAATGGCATGGAAACTCTATTGAAATACACGCCCAGTGGGGCTGCTGATGATTCTGGAAACATCTTTAGCCCTGTGACTCTCACATGATGTCCTGGTTTCAGCTGGAATAAAGTTAATTTTCTTCCTCATAGCTGGTGCAGTACTGTGTTTTGGATTTAGGATGACAATAGTGTTCTGAAATGGCATGGAAACTCTATTGAAATACACGCCCAGTGGGGCTGCTGATGATTCTGGAAACATCTTTAGCCCTGTGACTCTCACATGATGTCCTGGTTTCAGCTGGAATAAAGTTAATTTTCTTCCTCATAGCTGGTGCAGTACTGTGTTTTGGATTTAGGATGACAATAGGTTTAATCACACACTAAGTCTAGGACTTTTCAGCTGCTCATACTGCCCTGCCAGCAGAGGCTGGGAGTGCACAAGAAGCCAGGAGGGGCAGCAAGGACAGCTGACCCAAACAAGCCAGAGAGTTGTTTCTTACCATATGATGTCATGCCCAGTAAATAAACTGGGGGGAACTGGCCAAGGGCACTGCGGCTGGAGGATTATCTGGGCATCAGTCAGTGGGTAACACACAACAGTGTCGCGCATTACTTGTCTTGTGTATTCTGATACTATTATCACTATTAACTTTTCCTTTTCTCTCCTATTAAACGGTCTTTATCTCAACCCATGATTTTTAAATTTTTTCCCCAATTCTCTCCCCCATCCCACTAGGGAGGAGAAGTGAGCGAGCAGCTGTGTGAGACTTAATTGCTGGCTCAGGTTAAACCATGACATACATAGTTTGCCCCTCTCAGTTAATTCCTAAGTGCAAGTAGTCAAATTCTGACTGATTCAACGGCAAACTGCTGGCAAGGTACAAAAAGTGGAAACTCCTCCCCTTTTGAACCTTTCTCTAAAACACTTACACTAGATTAACCAAAGTGTGGCCTTTCACTTTAAAAACTTTTCTGCCAAATTCCAGTTGTCAAATTGTTAAAGCAAAGAATATTTCATTTTCTATCTTCTTTTAAGTACTTTCAGTAGGCAAGACTATTAAGATTTAAATGACAGCTATGAACTGTATCTTCTGACAGTTTCTTACTATGACCCACTTTTAAAATGTTTCAAGACAGATTAAAGTAAAACAGAAGAGAGAACAGCGGCTCATTTTTATCATGCTTCATAAACCGAGACATTAATAAACAATTACACCCCTCTCTCACAAGTATCACTAGTACCAGGGGTTCTGATTTCAATATGTTTGTTGTAGGAACAAGCATCAAACTACCAAATCAGTTTATATGTCCCATATGGTTAAATTTATAAACTTAAAACTACAAATCCCTGTTTATATTTCTAGTAACCTCACATAGTTACTCACATAGTTACCTAGAACCCTATTTACATTTATTATTTTCACCATTCACCTCCATTTTACTTTGAAAGATAAAGCTAATGATCACTGAATTCTCCACTATGCAGTTTGGAGGCTAAACATTGATGGCTTACAAAGCTTTAAAAACAGGATATTATAGTTAGCTATACTACAGTGACAAATATTTTTCCCTTCAGTTTGGTGATCTCAAATTTCATCAGCAAAGCATTTCACATACGGTAAAACACGACTCCAAATTCCTGATATTTTTCTCACAATGCAAAAAACAGTACTAAGAACAACAGTAAAAACGGGTCTTAAGTTGTGTATGTATAAAACCTGAAAAATCAATTTGATATACAGGTTTCTATTGGTGTCTTCCAATGCCTTGTATTATGAAGTTTTCTCCACAAATATTATGTAGAAATAAAAAGACATCTGAAATATATCCCAAATTTCATCCAGAAATAAAAGATGTCTTTCAATACAGGAAGGATCAGGTGACTCTTCTGGATAATTGCCAAGTTAACCAAACTATAAATTTTTTATTTGCAACTTTTTAAGTTTTTGAGTGCGTTCCTACCTTCCCTTAGGCCTCTAAGCATGCATGTAAAACAAGTTCTGTAACTCAACTTTGCAATTTTAGTTTCAATTTGTATTTAATCAGACACCTGATGAAGCTCATAACTTTTTTCAAAACTAGTTTAATTAGAGCAGAATTCCATCAGAAGCAGCAAGCAGAAGGAGGCTATTCCCAAGAAGCTGAATGAGGACAACAAACACACGACTCCCCTAGCACAAGAAGGGACACTATCATTCAGATGTGTAATGATCTGCAAGCTTTCCTCAGGGTCTTCTGAAACTTCACTAGCTGCGTGGTTTTGTAGCAGGCATAATCAGTAAACACTGAATTTGGAATACAGGGAAAATATGCCACCATTGGTGCTACTCATGGGATTTTACCCAAGGATGCAGCAGAAATGAGCAATCATTCAGCAAGCCTGCTTGCCCTGCCTCTAATTTATCATGGCTTACATCTCATGCCTGCCAGCAGAGCTGAATTCATATGTTATTGTCCCAAACCTGTCACTTTCTGGACTGCTTTTTAATCTTCTTCCTAGAATTACATTCAGAAAGGTCACTGCTATCCAATTAGAACCTTATCAAAGATGCACATGCAGGCTGGATTCATGCTTATCGAGAATGGGTCATAAATCCAGAAATTGCACATCACAAAGTACCATTACCATAATGAATAACTCCCATGGAAAAAAGTGTCAAAAAATACCTGTGTATTGCCAGACAAGTGTTCGGCTGTATTTCTTCATATACTACAGCAGGTGAATGATTGATTGGATTATTTATAATTATAGGAATGATGGAGATCGAAGACCATCAAATCAAATAACACCTTGTATTTTATACAAACCCTGATATTGTATACATTTCTACAAACAGGCTTCCCTGCTATTTTTCCATAAGTCTCCAAATGTGTATTTTCAAGATGATTTGTGAAGATTGCTATCATTAATCCACCAACACCTACTGCCTCTTCTTCTATTTCCATGTCTTTGAAACTTATTAAGAATGATATATGTAGTCTTCTATCAATTAATTTAATCAAGCTCAGAACTTGAAAGAGGAATTTGTTTTCAGTCTTCTGATTCAGGTATATCAATCTATAAATACAACTCATACACACATCCATACAATTCTAATACTGATCTTTGTAAAGTAAGTTTTCTTCCACATTTTACTGATAACTTGAGAAATACTGTAGTGTATATTGCAGTTGAAAGGGTGATGATTCAGTAAATACAGCCTAGGAACATTAAGAGTGAAAGACATTAAATACAGACCACAATTTTACAGTGCTTGTGCTTCCAAGATTTCATTCAGTTCTGTATTTTGACAAAGTGCATTTTCAGTGTTGTCCATTCCAGACTCAGAAAGCAGCACATCTTTGTTACTAAAGCCTCTACTTATTAAATAATCACCTGGAAAAACCAAGCACTTTAAGTACCTCGACAGTTGTGTACAGAGATTTTACTGGTTTACAGAGAGGTTCAAAGCAATTCTCTCAAGAGGATAAACAGATGAAAGAACTGAGTAGGTTTAAGAATTCCTGAAGAACCCTTCACTCTCTCCCATCACACTGCCAGCCTCACTGGTCAACATCTGGGAGGGGTTCAAGCAGGGGAAAAGGAATATGAAGTTAAGTCTCAAAACACCACAGAGCATTGCAAAGTCTTCCTACTTTACCTTCTTCCAGAATATCTATATTAGAGCTTCAACATCTAATTGTAAGTGAAAACTTAGATTTCCAATCACTTCAGCTTTTTCTCTCTTTTCCATCCACTCATTTGTTTATTCCTTCTCTCTTTAATTTGATTGAGGTTTGTTTGTGGTTTGTTTTTGTTTTTTTCCCCTGAATTTCTACACAGCTATTCAGGAGTCCAGATGCTCATATTCAAGATATACATGAAAGCAAAGTAGCCTAGTGACTCCAGCAATAAGCTTCCAAAGCAAGGTTGGAGATACTGACAAGCTTAGTCCAAACGGATCGTTTCTCCAATATGACAACATCCATTGTATTCCAAAATCAGTAACAGCTGTTACTGACTTTTCACACCTACCTAATTAATCTTACTTATTCACTATGGAACATATATTGCCTACAGTTATTGAGCAAGCCCATTCAGTAGACAACAGGGATATTTTTCCACAAAAGTGCATCACATAAGAGACCTGAATATCTTCTCGTATGTGGACTTATTGCTAGCTCATTAAGAAAAGTAGACATGCAAAACAGCATACCTTTACAAGACACCCTAGCCTCTTAGCTTTTCTAATAATAAATACTGCATTTTTTGAGGTCTAATATTAATATTTATGCAGCAAAAACACAATGGCATGTACCCTTCACTTAAAATGAAAACCAAGCAGAAGACTATTCTTAGTGATTTTTCCTACATCTTCCATATTTTTCTATGTTGTTTTTGGTTTTGTTTTGGGTTTTTTTTTTTTTTTTATCTGAACTAGCTTTTTGACAGCATTCAAGCACAGACCTCTATAAGGACTTGTTTTAACTGGGGCATTTGTGTTCTTCTACAATACAAAATGTACTGAAAGTACATGTTTAACAGCCTGGATATTACTGTTCATTCTTGGAACTTAACCTGAGAAATATTTCACAACATAGTACATATATGTTGCTGACAAAGGCAATGTATGTGAACTACTCCTCCCCTCCCAATTGTTTTCTCTTTGGTTTGGACTTTCATATAGTCTTGAGAAAGTGAAGATGTCTTATGAATTTTTATTTTTGTTTTCTTAAATGTTGGCAAGCATATCAACTGTAGCTTTATTCACCCACATAAGAGACTGTCAGAATAGGCCTTGATTGGAAAGTAACTGAACTTTGTTCATAATTATAAAAAATAAACCAAAAAAACCACAGACAGAAGTGATTTGAGAAGGGCTGCTGGTATCAAACTTTATGATGAAGTAGGAAAACTGCAAAGATTTTTAAACTCACCAAAGCAAGAGGAGTGCTTAGGAATGTCTTGGCCTGTGGCTGCACATGGAGACTACAGATTATTTATATTCTATTAGTGACTTGTTGTGTAGTAATAATTTTAACTGAAATATGAATAAAATCTGCTTTAGAGAGAGGAAAAAAATTCTTAAAAACCACACTAACGATAGTGCGGTCTGAAGTGCTATGAAAAAAAAAAAACCCACAATAACCCAAGTCTCTGTCAAGGAAGTCTGATAGACAGTCAGCTGTAAAAGTGCCAGGGTCCAGAGCACAAGTGTTAAAATGTAAGTTCTCTGCAACAGGGATGGCCTTTTTGTTCCGCCTTTATATTGTTTACAACATTGGGAAGTCACTTCTCTAGCCCTTAGTATAATATAAGTTATAGTTAATATTAATAAAACCCAACTTTCAGCAGAGAGTAATGGATATCCTTATTGGTAATCGTAACAGAAAGGTCATGAATTACAGGGTATGGAGCAAGAATTACCCAATCATACCCAGAGATGTCTCCTCTAGGTCAAGGTTAGGGTGCACTGGAAGCACCACTGCATTTATTATTTTCTGTCAGCAACGTCCCGCTCCTGTGATAAATTAAGTACTCAAGGCTCCAGGTCAATTCTGAATCCTTCAACAGTTATAAATTCTCCTTAATAATAAGCAGAACTCTGTTAGCAAATATAATGATTTACAGTAATGAGGATGCTTGTACCATTTCTCCAGAATGTACTGTCAGTTTATTTTATAATAGCTAGTATTTACAGAGCACTTCACTAACATAAACTAATTAATTACATCTTCAACTGTTTCTATTCAAAAATCTAATGATGTAGTATCATGAACAATCATGCATCTGCTGAAACTTCTATACTTGACTTACTGTATCAGATGAGCTCATAGAAAGCAGCCAGTAAACACAGCAAAGTCCAAGAGGGTCTTTGTTGATTTCCACCACTTAGTTATGTTCTTTAACCATTCCTTAAACTCCTTTGCTATTCTGTTAAAAACATGACTTATTTTAACAGCAGCATTTTTTACATTAGTCTGAAGAGTGCATTACCACTCTGAACTCATTGTTCAAGGGCTAGTAACTCAGCCATAGCGTTTTGCTTGGGACCATGAAGGAGCAAAGAAATTCTCAACCTTAGTTCACATTAGACTCAAGGAAAAAAAACAAAACCAAAAGAAAAAAACTGTAAGTGTCAAGGACATGCTAGACCTACTGCTTTTTATAATTTATACTGATTAGAATTTTTTTGCATTCATATGTGTGAAATTGTGTACCAACATAAAGAAAACTTTCTACAAAAGGATTTTTGCATGTGTACAAAAATAGAGCATTCACTGTTCTTTAGCATAATCCGGAGCTCTAGGTGATTAGAGTTTTCTCCTTCTAAAAGCAAAAATCAGTGCCTCCTAGCTATGTCTCCTATGATGCTTACAGACATTGTTTTTCTCGTAGTGGAAATTCCAAGGGGACTGGAAGGAACGGTAACTGTTGATACTCATTCTAGTTGGCTACTGGATTTCTGCACAAAGGAAGAATATTTATCAGTGAACTGTTAGACTCTACAAGACCGACAATATAAAACCAGCACTAAGTACTCAGAGACCAACTGAAAATCTGTTCACTGTGAGGTGAGGCTTACATTTTCTGCAACATTTGCAGAAAAAAGTGTTTATTTAATGAAGGTATTGGTAATGCAATCATCTCTATAGTATCCAGTCTCTTAACCATTCATTATTACAGGATTTCTAGCAAGTAAGACATATACTAATTCTCTTTGTATCACAAAACTTTAAAGTTCAAGTGATGATGAGAAGAAGCAGAATAAACTAAGCATGGACTCTAATATATAAAAAATAGCTGACAATTTAGGTCATACGCAGTCACTGGAAGATTTCCTAGATGGAAAATAGTTTGGCCCAGGAACATTCTGAATCCCATAAGTACTGTTCAGAGAGATAGAGTCAACCTAAAACAGAACAAAACCTTCATCTACATTACTCTAACCTTCTGTTCCCAATTAATTTAAATATAAAATCTTTATTCCCAGCAACAATTGTATTTATTTTGTTATTTTAGTAGCAATCAGATAAAAGTTCTAAAGAAGTTGCTGAAGAATTTCCTTCTTTTTAAAATCAGGAAATGTCATCTTCTCATAGCTGATTATTCCACTTTCTAGTCCACAATAACCAGTTTTGTATGCATTTAAGACAGTCTCATAATGTAAACGGCACTGGTATACTTCAGCAGACTGTCTTGCTTCTCACACATAAGCAGCTCTGCATGCTCAAAACCGATACCAACAGGGAGCACCCTTCAAGCCGAAGGTGCACTACACAGGCAAGACAGTTGTTTTTTTTTTTAAAAAAAAACCCAAATGGTCCAATAATCCAGAATAAAAAATTTGAACCTGCTGTTTAGAAGGAGGATGATAAGTATATCACATCTCACTATATGATCAACACATTTTCATAGAAAAGAGGTTATGCAGGCAGTGAAGTATCTGACCACATGATATTTGCATTAGAAAATTAGCGCCATACAAATTAAACCTGGCACACGCTAAGTGGATTTGAAACTGGTAATTGATAAATCCAGAAAAAGAGATATCACTCGGGAATTACCAATAAAAAACCAAGGTCCTAGTGGAGTCATGATGGCATTGGTTCACACTCTTGAAACAATTCAATATCTGTCAGTAATGGAGAAGAAAGTATAAGGTCACTACTAATCCAATTTTCAGACAACAGACATTACCAGATAATGAAGTGGTAAGCAATCTATATGAATAAACATTTCTGGGTAAACTGGGAGCAGTTCAAGATTCATGGTAAGATCATATTTCAAAATAAACAAAAATACCCTACAATGACAGAATAGAGGATTATAACCTAGATGAAAAAGGAAATAAACAAGGGAACACAAGCTCCTGATTTAACAATACAGCTAAAAATTACTGAAATTATCTCTGGATGTAAGAGAATAGCAGCAAAGATGTTTACTCAGTGTATGACTGCCAACGATTAGGTTGTTCCTGTCATATTTTGCCCAATATTACTGTTGACACTTTTAAAGTACACTAAAAAACTCAACAGTTTTCACAGAAGGGAAATAAAAACAATCTGAAGTTTGAAAATCACTATTGAGAATGCAATACTTAAAAAATCCAAGGTGCTAGAGCTGCCTAAGAGAAGGCACAAGTGCTAAATATTTATGCAAGTTGCATTTTTTTCAAGTCTTGTTGCTTAGGGTGACATTCC
>NW_010408864.1:53089-70484 GCF_000710305.1 Buceros rhinoceros silvestris | reverse complement strand
TATAGAATTTCAGTACTTTATGGCTGGAAGTTGAGTCTAGGAAAATTCAAGTTGCACATAAAGCTAATGAAGGGAATAAGTTACTGAAATTGAAGTAACTGGATTCTCTGTGTGTGTGTGTGTTAAAGAAGCAAGTTTCTAAAAATTTTCTGAAACCTGAAAAATCTTCATCTCTTCATCTTGCTTCGCTCAAAACTGTCTCTGGATGCAAAGACTGTGGATTTCAGGCACTCTCAAACCATCAGACTGCCACCTAATCAGTGCTTGAAAGCTGTACTTACACAGTATGAGATAGCACCTGGCGATTTGAATCCCATCTTGCCACCATTCCACATAGCTATGCAGGGAAAGTAAATTTCAATTGCCTGAAACAGCTACAATATTTAAAAGACATATGACATCTCAGAAATACCATGTGGTATAGGCATCAAAACCTTTCCTCTGCAGAATATTTAGTTTATATAAATTTAAAAAGAAACGTGAAATGAAGCCTAAGCAAAACAGGACAACTAATATTCATGAAGTAATATGTTTGAGTCATCTCAGTACTACAACAGCTTAGAGGGAATGTTATTTCCCACACTTGAAATCTTTCTAACTCTACACAGGCATTCAATATTTATTCAAAATAACAAGGAACATATTCAGGCCCTAAAGCAAGAGCATATATCTTTCCAACCACAAATTATTGATCTTACTACAGAAGTTGTGGCTTGGATTATGCAGGATGTCAAACTATATGATCATATCAATTTTGAGCACTTTGCCTTAATTTACTCAGATTATATAATTCAACTTTGAAATGGTAATTTAGTGGCCCTTGCTCAGCAAGGAGGTAATGAAATAGTTTTGAAAGTAAAGCTTCTTAAGTAGATGAGCAGATATGGGTTAGGCAATAGTTCTAGGGGGAAAAAAGAAAAAGAAGTGTATGCTTTCATTTCATTCTTACTGCAATTTTGACAGATAAAAATAAACAGGAAAGAGCTAAACCATGTGACTCATGTCTTTCCAAAGTTTACCTACACCTGCTATGTTGTCTACACTCTCAGACCCTGCCCTGCCTCCCCTCAAATTAAATTAATTCAAGTCAATTAAATTTTCTACTGCAAATAATCTTAGGGAAAGCAAACGAATAGGCAACCTTGTCAAGAAATGTTTCCACTGGTAACCTCTGATTGAAAAGAAGGTCAGAATTGCTTTACTTTCAAAACATGGCAGCTTGAAAGCTCTCCTTTCCCATTCTCCCACTTGCTTTAATGCTGGCTAACCTCTAAACTACGGCCTGGATGCTGCCATCACACCACCACTGACGACAAGTTGCCTTCCTAGTTGCAATTACAAATTACTGTCCCATCATTTTCTGCATTTAAGACTGTCAGCTGAGTTGTCAAAAGTATGTAATTGCTGTGCGAGACCCTCACAACCGCCTTCTGCTCTGATCTATGGAACCACTCAATTCCACAGCTGTCAGAGTGCTGACACCAACTGCAGTTTATGACACGGCGTCATCTCTCTGGCTCGTTTACCTGCCGACCCTGCAAACAAATGGACAGTAGCAGGGGAGATAGGAAAGTGAGCAGCAGATACCATATTTGTCATAATCACTGTGATCCACAGTAGAAGAAAATCAATTCTTCTTAATCGAATAGAGTGACTTATTAAGGGTTATAAGTCCTGGCTGGAGAACTGTACTGATTTGATTATGCTGGGAGAGAAATTAGCAATGAGCTCTTGAACTATCTTTCCTTTTGTTTCTGGCTCAGAGTTGCTATTAAATTACTATCTTATGAGAATCTTAGTAAGCCAGTCATGCTTTGATCAGGGAGAGCAGTGGGGAAAAAGGGTACTGAAAAGGTTCCGAAAGTGTTGACAGGCAGGGATGCGAACAAACACAATATGCCCATTGCAGCATTTCTGATTCTTGACTGAAACAGTGCAGCAATGGCACGTACCCAAGACAAACACCTGCAACTTTGAAGAACAGCCATCTTCAGTTCAAGCAGTACCTCAACCACTTTGTGGATGGACAAGGAACGACTTAAGATTGTGACATACAACTACAAATTAAAACTGTGCCCAAATCCAGTTTGCAACAAGTCTTTCTTCTTTTAAGGACTCTTTTCCAGATTTTAGAATCATCAGTATAAGTCTTTATAAACACTACTTAAGAGATTAGGAAGCAGGGAAGTGGAACAGACATGGAAAATACACATTTAAGACGAGAACTAGCAAAACAGTTTCTCTTTCCAATTAAAATAGCACATGGTTATCCTGCATTTAGAGAATACTACTGGCTTTTAAGTATTAAGTCCAGAATTAGATTTAACCAACGCTAACAGGGAACCTGGGACTGGGGTTTTGGGGTGTTTAAACTGGGGAAAATATATGTATAGAAGAGATGTTTGGTTTCACCTTTCAAAGCAAGAATCACTGGCAGTAACAGAAGTTGTCTACCAGCACATTCCAGGATGACCTCAAGTGCTACAGAGGCACCATATCTTTTATTAGCAACAGTAGTCCAGGTCGGATATGGTCAAAATTTAAGTGAAGTAAAACGATACAGATTCCATGTATATCAGCTAATGGTCTCATTCACTAGTCTTAAAACTATTTCAACAGCCTTCTTAACATACTAAGACCAAAGAATTTTAAAGATTCTAAATAATTTTTCCATATTATCATAATTCCGTGCTTCACTAAAAATTCTAAACTGGAAAAGCCTTGGAAAAAACAAATTTCATTATTACAGTTCTTAATAGAGTCTATTTGGAGTTCTAAAGATTTGTGCAAGGGTTATATTCAAGTTGAATAAAAGTTAATTGAAAAGAGATGACAAGCTCTGAGTCTTCTTTTCCTCTCACATCATGAGTTTGTGGGAAACATTAGTATTCCTAGATAGTAGAAAATCATTCTAATATTTTACACAAAGCAGTACTGATAGCTTTAATGACAATGACTTTGCTACTTATGATTAAAGAAATATTTAAAAATAAGGACTCAGAGATTAAAAATAGAAGTCTGCCAGTTCCCAAAATGTGCTTATGCTAATCCCCTAGAAACCCCTGAGACAGAACAGTAATATCCATGTGATGAATCACATTTATCATGCACCTTCGACCATCTCAACTGCTCTCTGCATGCTAATTCATCACTTTGGGAATTATTCAACTATTTCAGTACCCTGAGCTTCAAATGAACACCATTAGAAAGAAGTTACAAAAGTCACAGTTGCTGAGAATATCTTGTTCATCCAGGCTTGAACGTATAACAGTGATGAAATCTTCAGGGTACCTAACAGCTTAGGATCTCAGAATCTGGTAATTCACACCTGCAAACAGAGTTTCTTGAGCGGATTTGATGGCAACGTAAAAAAGGAGTTTCTTAGATACAGGTCCCTAGTCCTAATTATGTAGACACTGTAACCTGTTTCAAAATCCTTCCATAGTTTAGGGAGGATATTGGCAGGAAGTATTTAGAGGATCTTGGTTCATAAAAAGCTGATGTTTAGAAACGGGCAAAGTTTCTACCATTTCTTCCCTTTGCTTTCTCCATCACAGCACCTAAAAGAAGTAATCCTGAAGGCAAAAGTCAAACATGGCTTCTTCAAATCTTGGTAACATGACAGACAACAGAAAGAAATCTTGGAAAAAGAGTAGACAACCTTAAAATAACATTAATAATCTGGAAGATAATAAACATATATGTACCACACACAAATATACACATATCTACAAAAGACATATCAATACAGACTCAGACTTTACAATTCTTTCCATTTGGTATTTCCTACTATTTAAATACACTTACTAGTCAATAGTAACAGGAAATCAATTAGTATTGCAACTTGCCGAAGAAATCTCCCCACTCTGAATAAAAACAGAATTTAATAATCTTTTCATTGATCAGATTTACAGGTCAACCTCTGTTTCCAGACGTTTTGGTAAATTAGTATTTCTTCCTATAGAATTAGAAAGTTTCTAAATTAATGCCTGCAAGTAAAGCATGCTATTCTGCAAGATTAGAGCCATAAGAATCATTTACCTCTCAATACAAAAGCACTTCTGTCAAAATAGTCCCCTTTGACAGCTGTAACTACTACATCTATTTTGATTATATAAATGCATAATATAAATATTTCACAATATAATATATTATTAATATATAGAATAATACATAGAATATAAATTAACATATTACAGGAAAAAACCTGTATTAATCAGAAAAGCTAAGACCAGCACTTGCCAACAAACCTGAACCAGGATAATTTTATTGCTTTATTGTACCAAAGCATTCAAGTGCAGTTAAGTTAGCACTAGGAAACTCTTTGCAATACACACTACTACAGTACTATTCAAAAACTTCACAGATTTTATTCCTGATTGTACAAAACTGTGTCCCGTCACCAATTAATCCTATTTATAATAGATAGGCCAAACAAATCAAAAATCAAACTGAATCAATTCTCCCTTGTAGAATGGTTTGAAGGGAGTCACCATGATAAGATATATCTTAAAGACAATACGAAGACTTTAATTCGATATGAAAACAATGTCCATTTTTTAGGTATTAAATCTAGGAATGTGTACCGGAGAACAGCTAGCTTCCTTCTCTTTGTAACATCTATGAAACTACTTTTGGTTCCAATAAAGCTAAGCTTCTCTAGTTAAAATTATACAGCTATATGTGAATAAAAGCACAGCTTTTACATTTTTCAAGGGGATGTCCATATAGGTAGCATATTTTCATAAAGTTTGTTCATCACATCTGAAAGAATAATCTCCTTAATATTTTCAGTTAACTGAATTAAGACTATTTTTCCTAACATGAGACATTAAATATAAAGTTAATGGAAAAATTAATTTTATATTGAAAAGAACGTGTCAATAGAATGTCTTCTAAATCCCTCTGCAAAATTGAGTTACATATTAAAACTTAGGCAAAGACAGTCCTGCCAGTCATTTTAGCACTTTCTTTGGGCCAACCTGAGGCAGATGCAAACATGCATTTAAAGGTCACATATTTTCTTTTAAATCTGCTTCCAAATGCATCTCAGAGAATGGGATATGACAATGGTTTAAATGCGTTCTTCTCTGCAGTTACAAGTCATCACAACGCTGACTCTAATCAGGTTATTCTGCATCTGTCTGTCACAAATAACCTAGTAACAACTAAATGGATTGCCATAAATCCTTCAATAAGAATTTATAACTTTATTAGCACAATATTTTTTAACTGATTGCATTACTTTGAAGAGCAGCTTTCATTTATTTTGTCATTTGTGGGTCAAATGTGTACAATGGCTGGAAGCTGCATACACAATAGGAAGCCTTAATTCGACTTCATGGCGGTCTCCAGAATTCCTCTTTTTCAAAGACTATATCCAAATTTTTTAAAGGAATACTTTGCTTGCTATGCTAAAGTTGAATGATGGTACACCATTTGGCTAAAGGTGACCACGTTTCTTCATGACACACAAAGGTCATACTTTCACTTTTATGGCCCTGATAAGGCTTTGTAAAAGGGTAAATTGCCATTGGGTAAGTTTTCAAAGGGTTTTATGTGGTTTTTTTCTTTTGCTTTAGAGATGCTGAAATGCATGCCAAGGATCAAATCTCTACACAAGGGTTGAGTATCAAGTGATATTCAGTGATCTTAACAAAAGTAGCTTCATATTACTGTATCTTGATTCATTAGGTAGGAAAAAAATGAATATATTTCAGTATATTAAATACACTGGTATACAAACACAAATGCATTCATGTAAATACATAGGCACACAGACACTTACATCCCCAGAATCAAAGTACAGTTTAAGTTGCATTTTTATTTTAGGGAACTATCTTTTTATCTGTTATGTCTAAAAATTGTAACAGTGAAATTTGAAAAAAGTTAAAGATAAAATTTAATAACACCTATTTTAGGGAAGCTGAAGGTAACGCCACTTTCCTACCTGAAGATTGAAAAAGATCAGGAGTTCAAGTAAAAATGGGAACCTTCATAAGAAGGCAGCTCAGAAATATCCATGCATTCCTTTGTGTTTTGCTTATTATTAATTGGGAATTCCCAAAGTTCTGCAAGGCTGTTTACATGCATTGGATTCTCTGGTGAAATCTATTAATAACTTATTAGCATTCACTGGCTGTGTGTGTGTAAATGTAAGATACAAGCAACAGACAGTTCACGCCTGTTTGTACTTAAAGAGGTAGGTGAAAAGGTGCATAACAGGTGAAAAGTGCAAGTACAGAGAGACCATGGCCTAACAAAGTACTTCAGCTCATACTTAGATGAAAAAAAATATTCAGTAATTTACTTGCTTGAAAGCTATGGAGTCATCAGGTTAGATTTTGCTCAAAAAGATAAAGAAACCTATGTTAAGTAAATTATTACTATTTGTATTATTTCTTTGTATAATTGTCCTACGATACAGTCTCACCAAGTGGTGATCATCTATTTATTTCCTACAGGACCTTTAGTATTCTAGAATCTCTTGCAAAGCCCCTTTTAAATGGATGAAAATTTACTGCTCCGTCCTCTGGCCCAGACAGGTAGTCTTTGACAGAGTAAGTCAAAGCTGTGCCAGAGTTGGTAAGCTGTTCAAATTTCACTGTTTCCCTTCAGTCTTTTCTTGATACATTAAATGGTCATAAGATCAAGCCACTCTCCTTCCATTCCCTGGACAAGCCAGAAATCATATGAAAGTCATAGAAGGATGAAGAATATTTCTGTTGGTCTGAAAGACACAAACTCTACATTCGCAACAGCCGATTTAGCCAGTACTGCTAGCCCTCTCTTCATACTATGTATGCAAAATATTTCCAGTGCTACTACTTGTACTTAGGATAAGGACTAAAAACTTCAAAGAGGAAAAAATATCATCCCACTTAATTTAAGACTTCAGCAAAACACAACAACTGAAGTGTGAGCCAAACACTGAACAAGCAAGGTACAAAAAAACAAAAACAAAAACAAACTGAACACCATCCATTTTGGGCACTGACTCAGACCACAGAAATTACGTACTTGGTCATGTAATTACACATCACCATAATAAAGCAGAATAAACATTGGACAGGCCACCTTTTATCTACTGAAACTGATATGCAAAGAGATTTATATATGTATATATAAACATACTCCCCCCACAGACATAACTGAATACTTTACATGGTCCAAAAGGAGCGCGTTACACAGGCAAATGTGCCCCTGCCCTGTCCAAATTAAGAACAGATACACTTTGTTACATAACAAATGAATCTGCCCTGCTTTTTCTTCTGCTGACCTAAGCTATTCAAACAGTGGCTTGCAGCCTAAGATTTGGCACCCAAACATACTTACGCAAAACAAGTCAGGACTTGATATTTCTGTGAGCAACCCAGATTTGCCATGACAGGAGCCATGAGTGCCTCTGAAACATGCATACCGACAGTCAGAAAACCAGAAGCACGAATCACCCTCCTTCCTGTTGCCATCACTTCTAAGTCGTCTTTAACTTAGCATTCACCCAAAAATAAATTTGTTAAAGATAGACCAGATTCCCAGGCTAGTTCATTTTCAAGATGCTATGGAAAGATGTGTCAGTTGTTAGAAACCACAGTGGTTTATCTTTACACATCTGCCTTTTACTGAAATAAAGTTTAGGAAAGAGTCTTTTAAAATATTAAATAGCTTAAAATAAACCAATAGTATCTTATTCCCTAATAAAATTGTGTAGCAGCAAAATAATTATCTTCTACGCTTAGAAACCTGTTAAAGCTCTCTAAAGAAAACAGGAAAAAATAATAAAAAAATATCAATACTCATGTAATTTCTAAAAAACTGAAATTTCTTCTGTTCAAAAGCATCTCCACAGGGATTCATAAGGAAATAATGAAAAAACTAGTAATTACAAAAGATAGGCCAGTTTATTCAAACTGCTCACAGTTTACATTTAGGAGATAGGTAGGGTATGATTCTCTGTTGCCAATTCCTCTTTAGATTTAATTATATTAAAAAAATTCCACCATTTCTGAGAACACGATTTCCTGTGGCTCCTGGCTGGTGACCTCCACAAAAGCATCCACATTTGTCTACACGGCATATACAGAATACAAGCAATGCAGGCTTATACCAGCCTGAGGGCCAGTAAGGTGAAGAGTCAGGAGAAATGAAATTCAGGCCACACATGGAAAACTTTAAATCCATCGGACATGGCTTGTGACATTTCACCAGACTATTGTGATGTCAGGATGAGAGATCACAAGATTTTTTTTTTTTAAATGAACTTTAATGTTTGAAATATTAATAAAACACATTATACTGAACAAAGCTTTGGGTTCAAGTAAAATGTAAATGTTTTTCACACTCCTGGTAAAATTTTTAGAAGTCTTTGTTTCTGCAGCTCTGAATCTGACTATCTAAGCACTGCATATGTTTTTAGGAAGTTTTCTTAATGTATTTTCCCACCTAAATACTGAAAACAAAAATAACACATCTAGATATTTGTCAAGGGTTAGGGCTGGGCTGGCCACTAGATGAATGACAGATGCTCTCTATTAACCCTTCCCAAAGGGAAGAGAAAGGAATAAGGGAGAGAGACTTATGGATTGGAAAAGAAAACTAAAACTGCTTTAATGAAGATTATAAAAATAAACTGAACTATATACAAATATAAACAAAAATATACTGAATCCAATCCCCCTGATGGCAATTACATCTCCATCACCACTGAAGCTGTGGGCAGGCACTGGGGAAGTTCCAGCAACAGATGGGAACCAGATTCAGGAGCTGGATTCTAGAACTGGATTCAGGAGTGCACAGATTGTGATCAAAGGCAGAAGAGACAGAGTCCTCCTCAGACACTGGCTATTGAAGAAGAGTGATTAACTCTTGTAATCCATCAGCTTTATGCCATATATGACATGTATGGAATGGACATATATGACATATATGGAATACCTTGTTGGTCAGTTTAGGATCACTGTCCTGTCCACAATGAGCATCATCTACTCTCATAACTGTTAAAGATAGTTCTCATCTTTAACAACAGTTTTCATTCTGAGGTCCACCTGAGGCCACCTAAAAATTTGGTCAAAACCAACTCTATAAATTTATAACGAGTTAAACACTATTTCTCACTACAAAGAAAGCACGTTCAGTTTTTAAAAAAACAGACAAAACTTACGTACTTAATCTCCTCCCTGATTAAATTCCCCTTTTATTTAAAGTTACAAGTTTTTACTCAGTTATGACTATATGTTTTAAAAAGCTTATTTTTAACTCAAGACCATACAGCTGTACAAGGAAGAAGTACTTAGTGTACCTAAAACCTCATTAGATTGATCTGTATTATACTTAACCACTGAAATGGAAAACTAAGAATATTAATATGGCAGCTTTGACATCAAAACAATTGATGCAAATTCTAGGGTCTAACTTGGTAATTCCTGTATGCTTCCCCCAGTGAAAAAGCACAACTGTTTTCATATTCTAAGCATATGTGTATTTAACCTTACTTCATTTTTGTAACGGGGAATTGTAACAAAGAACTGGAATTCATTTTGTAACATCTTATGTGTCAATAAAAAGGAACAAGAGAAGTCACAAGAATTAATGAGGTTGATTATATGTCAGAGATCATAAAAAGATATTATCAACTCCAAAGCAAGTCAAATGTCAAACTAGGGTTAAAAGTCATTTCAAGAACTGCATATATTTTTCCACACTTTGGGATAATACTCTCTAGATTAACACCTTCTTATAATTTTCCCCCCTCAATATATTTAAAACACTTACCAAAAGAAAAATAAAGTAGATAGTTGAAACTAAGTTACCTTTGCAAACATATTAAAAAATAAGCAGCCACATGCACATGAAGTCTCTCTGGGCTAAAAGAACAATTTGTATATAAAGCTGCTCATGCAGTTAAACACTGCTCTTATATCGACAGGAGCAGCATGTCTCACACTCCCTACTGTACTAGCATTTTTTCAGCATTACACATATGCTTAACCTCACAAGCACTTTTGAGATAAAGAAGTATTGGCTAACGATTTGTAAAATAGGGGTGGTAATACCTACAAGTCTGTAGCAGATGAAGGAACTGAAACCATAGCACTTTCTCACCCATTCTAATCAAAACCTGGAAGGAGTATTAGCTAAAAGGAGGGAATCAAAATCTATACTAGTATATGTAGTACTTTATACAACAGACCTTACAAACTTAATACAAAGAAGTACTTAAGAGCTTGAACAAGATCCATTCATTGGTTAACTGATACAAGCACTGACTGGAAGGCTTAGGTCTGACTTTTATCTTAGTACTAGTAATAAAACTGTAGTTTAACCCTCTGGAAAAAAGAAAAAACAATCATTTTACCTCTTCTCGAAGCATCTTTCCCCTTTGGCTGCACATGACATTAAAGGTTTCAAATGTCTTACCTGTAAACTATTTGGAATTAAAAGATGTCTCTATGGAGCAGCTATATTAAATGGATCCTACAGCTGTTTATGATTTAAAAGAAGGATTAGAATTAGGTACTTGAAAGACCCCAAAAAAGTGGAAAAGAAATAGGCTTTAAGCCTCCAAGAAATAAAAACCACTAGATTAAGGACTATAAAAATTAAGGGTTAACTCCTTTAACCTTAAACATGTCTATTAGTCCACTACAGAAATAAAACAAACAATTTTGCTTCTAAAAACATTTGTTAATACCTGATAGAATGCCAACATAGAAGCTTTACTACACTTTAAATGATAAAAGTAACACGTCTCTAAAATCTTATCATCATCTTTTATGAAATCCAGTGGGTTTTAGATTAAAAGTCATATTTGCTGAAAGCCACATAGACTGAAACTCCATTCTGGCTGCATTGTCTGGACCAGTTTGCAAGATGGAGAATAATGACAATAAACAAACTTGAAATTTCTTCACTAATGTTAGATTTCACTTCATTATGCTACACACATCATTATGCTCAATCATAATGAAGCCAACGTCCCAATAGAGCGTTAGATAAATCTGTTTCACAATATAAGAAAAATAAAGTAATAATAAAAAAGCATGTTTGACACTTGTTCTTGGGGCATTTTTTTTTTCCCTCTGTTAATTTTCATAATTTTCCTGCATATACAGCCATTTGGAACTGACATTTGTTTGACTTGTTTCTTGAGCAATCATATCCATTATTCCCTTTATACTTCTTTTATAGTACACGTTGTATATCTGATATTTGGGCTAAGCTGGTGTTATTTCTATTATTTACAAATAATTTTTTTATTTCCTTTATAATAAAGTTCTTACTGAAATTACATTGAAATCACTTGTACACTTTCACCTGCTTTAAATTAAGCATCTGCTGGAAGAATTGGGCTTTGTATGTCACTTCCTGACACCAAGATTAGTCTTCGTAGGTACACACAATTTTGTTAAAATAATGACCTTAGGATAGGCCCACCACAAACTCATCAATCTATAAAAGTGAACTTGAGGTGCAATAGAAACTCTTCAGCTTTTTTAATGACATTTTTCTGCAAGTCACCTATGGCATGTGGAATATACCATTTTCAAGTATTTTCCCAAAGAAAATGCTATATTTGAGATAGTGACAGTAGGATAACACACTCATACTGCACCCCTTTGCACAGCTGCTTTGTAACAGATTTCAATATTTACCATGTAACAGGAATGAAATTAAGGTGTCTCTAAAATGTTTCACTCTGAATTTGCTAGTCTTAGACTTCAAAAGTCATTACGCGTTTTCTGCCTCCTAAGCGTCCAGTTACTGTAAAGCCAAGGCTCCTCCAATTCTGAAAAGCACTTTTTTTTCTTGAAACACTACAGGAAAAGACAAATATCAGTGAATTACAACTTTGTAACTCACTAAGCTTGCTACTGACCCTAGCATACTCGTTAGTAGTGAGTACTGAGAGAGTTGGGGTTTGGTTTTTTTGGTGATAAAAACTAAAGATGATGCCCTTCTAATTTCTGTGACATCTGTCCCATCAATCCTGCACACAACATTCCCTGTACCTAGATCCATGATCACACAGGTAGCTGAGCATGTCATTGCTCAGGCAAATGTGTTATGAATTCTCAGATGATAAACTATGCTAAGGCCAGATGTCAGAGGTGATGAAACTGATAATCCATCAGTAATTTTCTACCTAGCACAATAGCTCTGACCCATTGAACTAAATGAATGTATTTAATCACCAACTAGTCAACTGATCAAAGTGCCACAGGGTAAAAAGAGTGTCTTAAAGAGAAGACAGACTACCTAAACCACTGTCACAAGTGGAAAAGTTTATCTTATCTCAGTGTCTTACCCACTGTATTAATCTCATTATAGCAAAAGAAGTTTTGTTTATGGCCAAGTACAAAACTCCTCTTGCAAGATTTTCCTTCCGAAAATAATTTTAGCAATACATCTCAGACTATTTTTTCTTGTAAACAGATTAGTTTAAAACCACAACCCCCACCTGCAATCACTTCTGATGAATCATAGCCCAAATAACACAGGATACAAGCAAAAGCTGCTGCTTTTGTAGCAGGTTTTTCAGCACCTTTTGCATGATGTATTCTACCTCTTGTCTGACTGCTGCCAGCTTCATGACTAAGAAGAATAGCAGGTTAAATCTTGTACCCTTCACAGAAGTCTTAAGGAAACTTTTCCTGGCACGCAGAAAAACTGATCTCATAGAAGTGGTACTTTCCCCAGGTGTTCCTATGGCAAAACAACATGCCTCCCCCAGCACTGGGTTATTAATGTCTCGTTTTCCTGATGTTCTGTGTTGGCAGCCATGAGAGAAAGCTTTGAACTTGTTTATTCACACTTGTTTAATCACACTTGTTTAATCCTGTCTCCACACAGCACATCACTGCCTGTGGGGCTAGGAAGATGGATGAGTGAAACCAAGGCCACAAGCAGGTCAGGGTCATGGTGTCACTGGATCTCAGTAACTCCATCACTCACTATAGCAGGCACTTCAGAGGTCACCTTAACTGAGGAGTTTGGGATAGGCAACGCAAAATGCCTGGCAGAAGCATACACATATTCCCTGCAGTTGATGCTTATGCACGGAAAAAAGTACAGATCCTTACTTGAGTTCCTAGGGTTGTTTTTAGTCTACTTTGTCAGAAAAAGAAAAAAAAAATTTTTACAAGTATCCAATAGGTGTCACAGCAGAGGCATGAATGATGAAAAGAGAACCACTAAAAACCCGGAAAAAAATTCAATTTAGTGTTTCTTCTGTAACAATTTGCAAATGCATTTGACTAATCAAGCAAAAAGAGTACACAATGTCATAGACTGTCTCTAGTATACAATGAAAGTGGAAACACGCACATTTCATACCGCAGTTGAATTCCCAGTTTTTGATGTTTACTCTTTAGTAAGCAACATGCTTTGCTAGAAGAAAAAACCGTCCAGACATACCTTGGAAAGCTTTATTTAACTGTCCAGTTTGCTTCAGTAACTTCTAATTTATACCCAGACTGTGCTCTTGTATGGGCTTTATCAACCGAATTTAAAAATATTCCAGATATTCTGTAGGTCAAAATAAAAGTGAGGTGCAGAGAAAGAAAGGAAATTTGTAACTATATCATGGCTTGGCTTCACGAACGAAGATCTGGGGAGGGTTTTTCCCACACTCACTGCAAGCGATGAGTGCACCCTTCGGGCCTGCGCGGTGGATTTTTTAGGTGAGGCACAGCATGCGCGGAACTGGCTCCACCCTTTACACCTGAGGTTCATCTGCCAGGACCTAGCGAGCTTGGACAGTGACAGCAAAGTTCTCAGGTCGTAGGTTTGGTTAGAGTACCCTTCTCTTAGATGGAGCCTTACAGGGCTAAATGAGCTCCATCTGCCCGGGTTTGGAGTCAGAGTTGTCCTTCTCCTAGGATGGCTGCCCGAAGGCTAGTGAGTCCATCCTGCCCGTGGACACACTTTGTCTGACCCTTCAGTTGAGACCTGTCTGGCTTGGGAGACCCCACCAGAGGCACATGCCACCACCAGCACGGCTCTCAACCTCACAAGGACATGCAAGCTCCTTCCCCACGGCAAGGGGATGCCCTTGTAACTATACACACATCTTTCATAAAGACAATTTTTCAGTTACCAGAATATCTCAATGACTAAGGCAACAGTGTTTTATCCATACCAGATGCTTTCAGATACTACAGGTTTTCCACTACCTGTGCCTTTTTCAGATTCAAACCAAGAAAAATAATTGTACTTTCCCAGAATCCATTAGGGAAAAGAGTTACTTAAAGTGTTTAAGCTCATGCGTTCTCTTAAACAGTGTCTGTCTTTGTCACTATCCAGTTGTGTTATGGACCAATTGGTGTGACCCAGTAGGACATTATGCCACTGCCTCCAATGTGAAAGAGGAAAGGTCTCCTGGAAACAAATCACGGTCCCAGTTTTCAAACCTAAGAAACAATAAAAATGCATCACTCTCAAAACCACTGTGTGACCATATTGCAGCCAAGTGTCTCTTCGTACTAACTGATAAGCCTGTGTATTCCAAAGGTTATATGTGCATGTAAAACCTGCAAAAAATTTGCATTATGGAAACAAATTGAAAGCTATCCTGAGGACACTAATTTAATTTCTTTCATCATCACTAATTGCTTTCTTCCATATAAAATAAAAACTAAGAAATTTTATATAACTACCCCAATGGTGCTCTTCTGCAAACCCAGGAACTCTTACATTCTAACTACACCCAAAGTTCCATTTAATATCCATCTCTGCTAAAATGCAAAGTGATCATCCTATTGTCTGTCAGCTTTAGAGGTTTATAATACTGCCATTCACCAAGTGTACTATGTATAGAACTGAATAATTAATTCAAAAAGTTGAAATCAGAGGGTTGCAATGAATTCTTTTGTTCTTTTTCCATGCCTAAGTTCTTCTAAATTATACCTCTGTGTGTGCATATATACAGCAGATTGAGAATTTCTTGCATATGTTATGAGCTAAAAAAAAGTTAAAATATCAACCACTGTAAATTCTTCTGCAAGATTGCTACTCACCTTATCTGGTCAAACCAGGGATATTTTTCACCAGGTTCTCATGTACGGATCGGTGATTTGAGATTATAGCAGAAGCAGAATGAGAGTCAGTGAAATTATTTCCTTCCCCCAAGTAGTAATGTTCACATGGCTCAGCCTTGCTGGATTGGTATTCTCTTCACAGGCAGACAGAAACTTGTTTCTTTCCCATTTATGCAAAATTCATTTGATGAAGTAAAGGGTGGGCAAGAGGCAGGTTCTAGTCCAATTAGTAGAAGTTCTTCAACAAGGTGCAGGTGGATTAAGAAATTGCCAATTTTGAATGCCAGGGTCACCTTCTACTTCAGCAAGAAAAATTAGGTAATAAACCCAGCAGGACCCATCAAGGTTGAACAGGACGAACTGGATGACATTGAAGAGTAGTGTAGGAGATATTAGACCAAGTGAAAGAATAGAAGTGCAAGGTCATACGCTTTCAAACAGATCACAGGGAAGTTTACTGTGAAGTAGAACTCATCTATAACAAATTATAGAGGAAGAAAAGGATCTGCATCAGATTACTATAGAATGACTACGAGCTATCAAATGTTTAACAAAAGTTAACCATGATCACAGGACTCATAGTTAAGGGAACAGCAAAGATAGTTGTTAACATTAGTTCACAATGCACAGGAAGTCTTGAAATATTATTTGCAATTTACACATTCCTGTCTCAGAAAAACATAAGCAGACTAGAACAGGTGAAGAATGACTACTAGGATCAATCCAAGAGAACACATGAGCTTTTCTTACTTAACTTAGCAATAGCAAATACAAGAAGTAATACCACCGTGGTCTATAAAGACAAACAAGAGAAAACAACTAAAGGAAAATCAGATCACAAGCACAAGCATAAATAAAGTATGTTTATGTTTACATTGCAAACAGAACTACTTTTCTCACCATTGGAAGATAAGTTTCAAGACAGGCTTCCAACTGGAATAGGGAACTGCTTTCAAAGTGCAGCTTGAAACGTTTCTAAATGGAATTACAAAACAGAGCTGCGTAGAACACAGGGGAGTCAGTGAAAGAGGGCTCCCAGGTCTTTACATCTCTACATACCTTCATACAGTGGCAGACAGATCTATGAGACAGCAGAAAGTGACTGCATACACCTCTCTCCTCTATCATGTTGAAACAATTTCCAAAGTATCAGTATACATTCACATCACTGCCACTCGAAAAATTCAAGCAAGAGGAATGAAACAAAACCACCATTTCATTTCCCCACAGAAATTCAGAACATTAAAAACTTATTCAAAGTATAACATCTGTGGGAGCATTTGTTGTGTAAGTATCATCAAAGCCATGATTAAATTTTAGTCCTCTAAGAAGAGAAATGGGGAAGAACGTATCTGGACAAAGACAGAAAAAGGAAAAACAGGAAGATAGATAAGGTTTCTGGTGTCCTCAAATATTATGATTATCAAAATAAGAAAACTATACAGAATCACAGAATCATCTGGTTGGAAGAGACCTTTAAGATCACTGAGCCCAACTGTACACCCTGCACTGACAGGGTCCCTAAACCATGTTCCTCCACACCACATCTACACGTCTTTTAAACACTTCAGGGATTGGGACTCAATGCCTCTCTGGGCGGATTGTTCCCATGCTCACAACCCTCTCTAGGAAAAGTTTTCCTAATATCCAATCTAAAAAACTCCCCTGGTGCAACTTGAGGCTGTTTCCTCTAGTCCTCTCACTTGTTACATACATACTTTTATATATATATGTATATAGAACATCCCCCAATCTCACCCTAATAATTACTGTTAACCACAATAGTAATGATTTTTTTTTAGAATTGAGATCATACAGCACTTGCAAAGGAATGGTCTGAAGTACGACGTCAAATGAGTACTTTTTTAAAGCCTATATGACATCACAGAATAGTACAACATGTCTGAAGCCTATGCCAACAATAGCTAATATTTTGATTAATATTCAAATAGTGCTTATGGCTTCTGACCAAAGGGAATGGAGTTGTAAAAATACAGTGTTATCTTGTTCTGCTTCTTTGCCCTGAAGTACTAAAAATCAGAGAAACGTCAACCAAAAAAAAAAAATCAGTACATGATGATGTGCACACAAACAGATCAGCCAATAGCTGATCACTTTCAAGGTTTCTGTGAAATCATCAGTAGTTCCTTAGCTGTCAACATTTTGGCAGGTAGAGCATTCAAAAGTGTAGAAATAGTAAGATTTTATTTTAAAAAATAAAATCAAAGGCAAGGGGAAGAAGGTAGATGATAAAAATCTAATGAGGAAACGTGCAAGAAATTTTTAGAAGCAGAATCAGATCAAGTGCACTGCAAATAGCTTCCGAAAATGTAACACTGAAAGTTCTCTTATGTAGGGTA
>NW_010408864.1:27747-53003 GCF_000710305.1 Buceros rhinoceros silvestris | reverse complement strand
GTAGGGAAAAAGGATAAATTCTGGGCAGAAGAATTCAAGGAATAAATTAGAGATCCTACAGAAAGCTTCTCTAACTATTTCTGGATATGAGAAACTATTTTTACTACAGGAATGCTGGGGATGATACTAGGCTTTAATGACTATACAGTGCAAAAAACACACTGCAAAGACATACTAAGCTGTTCTGAAGGAATTCATGCACATAGTGGAAGCAACTTCCCGCTGTTAAGGAAACTTGACCATGCTGGTGTACCCTTCTTGGCACACATAACCAGCTGAGCTTAAGTACTGCAATGAATACTCCTCAGGTACTCAAGCCTGCTTGTTTCATGTGAACCTGCAAATCTTTCTTTAGAGCTCACTGTGCTGTGACACCTACCAAAAAACCTATTACAAGACGACGACAGTAAGAAAACAGCAAGAAAAAAAAATGGAGAATAAGGTCTGGAGAAACCTACTGATACTGTACAGCTTGATATTACGATTGAAATAATGTTAAATATCTTTGGATCTACCATCAGTGTGATAGCTCTTAAATATGAGGAGTCATTAGCATTTTCGGCCTTGAAATAAACATTTAAATCTGAATGTCCAGATGGAGCTCAAAGGATAAGTAATTAAGATGTAATGATACAGTCACTTATCATCATCACCTAGGATTTAGACAAGAAGTGGTTTTTTCCACGTTGAAGGCATCAGTGCTGAAGTACAATCTTAAACAGTTTGTGAGAAGTGTGTTAACGACAGGAGATACAGTTTAGTTTATCCTGATGAGAGCACCTCTATCATAGAAGTTCTAATTCACTCTGACTACTGGTACAAAAATCACACCCTCTCAAATATTCTGGATTTCTTACCCCACATGAGTTCAGAAGTAGAAACACATACTCAGCTAAAAGTTAAACTAATAAAATAAATAATCAGAACTAAGTTTTTGGCTCAAAAGGAAACTGAAATGAGATATCAGTCAGGTCTTGATTTATCTGATATGGCTTCACTCATTGGTATTTATTAACCTCTTTAATTTCTGATAGTGACTGTAATAATTAAATTATATCCTATACAGAAATGCTGCATTATATAATGTTTTCTAACAATGGTATTCCCAATGTCTTCATCCTAATCCACAGAAATCGCTTATTGCAAGCTCCGTAAGTTCAGATAAGGCTTGAAGTGTTCCCCCATCTTATTAAATCTTCCCTTTCCCTGATTATCTAATCATATACAAGTTTGATTTTTGTCTTCTATGAGAGGAATTTTATTTTCATGATGTGCTGTGATAATAGCTAAGGTTTGTTATATTTCTTCTTAGAGAAATGTAGAGTAAGAAAAAGCACAATGTTTTCAATGGCTCATACACAGGACCACAGTCTCCAGCACTTAAATTTCTACAATAATTATTTCTGTCTCGGTGAGAGCAAAAGACTGCCAGTTCAGACGGGAAGCTTTTCACACACTGTTTACAAGGATGAGAGAGAGAGGGGTGTAAGTATATGAACAGGATGTACTCTCCGGATGTGAAAGTAACTCCAAAACCATTCCCAGTAATTACCAGTAACAGAATTAATAACAATTTTATATTTAAGTTATATTTTGAACGGAAACTAGATGAAAAAAATAATCCACCCATTTCACAGTCACATACATCGTGTTCTTTTGTTATCGTTTTTTACAGGTGGTCTTTACCCTGAATATTTCAAATGAAATTAACTCCCTGATTAGGAACATGTTGCAGCCTTTTGCACATGCTCCAGCACATAGTCATTAGCGTTACGATGCAGAGATGATTGCATGGCATGTATTTTATACCGTTCAGCCTTTATTCACTGCATATAAAAACACAGCTGTTTTATTTGTAAAATCACTGTCTCATATGCCTAAGATCTGGCTTATGCTTGCTTTGGAATACACCTGTGACTTGCACTAAACCCAGTGTACTACTCTAACGTGCCTTGATACACATAAAACCATGATTCAGTTTTGCATCTAACACAAACAGGATCGTTTTGTTTGGACAGTGTTCCAAAGCCTGCTATTCAATGCAATCTGTGACATCAATAATGCAAGACCTCTTCTTTCTCCAAATTACTTCAGTTCAAGCATAGACTTGGAAAGATGGAAGCCCAAATTTATACTGCCATTACAAAATTCAATCTATTTCTGGTTCTCCAATTGAATTATGACTCTTCTACTGTTTTCTATTAGCACCCACTATATACTCCTACCCTTTGCCAACCCATGCAGAAAAGAACCTTATCTGTGAATATTCCTGAGCTTTATTCTTATACTAAAATGGCAGCAAATCCCAGCTAATCTGAAAAGCCTCATGTTTTCTTTTAAAGGAAAGTAAGGTATAAAATTGGTCTTTTTTCCACCTCCCATGACCCTTGACCTTTGAACCACAACCTCCTTACCACTAAAGCGTTCAA
Source organism: Buceros rhinoceros silvestris (assembly GCF_000710305.1). Classification (NCBI taxonomy): domain Eukaryota; kingdom Metazoa; phylum Chordata; class Aves; order Bucerotiformes; family Bucerotidae; genus Buceros; species Buceros rhinoceros. The sequence continues at coordinate 50,574 of NW_010408864.1, read as the reverse complement.
CACCTCATTTAATCTCTCCTCACTGCATTGGCAGAGCGCTGGAAAAGGGAAAGGGAAAAAAAATAATCTGGGGACTTCATCAATTTTTCATGAATTTTCATTTAGGCCAAAGCCCCCTCTTACAGTGGTCGATAGATCAAACTGCTGTCACATATTTAACACCTGGGGCTACAGCTGCTATCCCCGGGGACTGCTGCTGACTCAGGCTAGATCAGAGGCAGCCTGAGTCGGTGCAAGGACCCTCATGCTCTTTTCTCTTGCTTACATGTGGTGCCCCAGCGCTTGCAACTGAAATCCTAGCTACAATCGCTATTGTAAATGTGCCTCCTGATATTCCCACTGGAAAATTCCACCGCATGGGTTCAATAGTGTCAATTCGTACATTGTGAAAAACTGGGCTTTTATTTTAAAACTTCTGGCTTTCAAATATGAACACAGTTTCCTGGAAGATCAAACTATTTCAAGGCTACTTCCCTTTCTAAAATCCCCCCAAGAAAATATTAGCATCAATATTATTCCTAATAATGCCAACCCTTGTTCAAGTTCATTGAAAAAAATTCTAATACACAAAACCAAAAAAAGACATTTTACTCTTTTGAAAATGATTCTTTGTAGTTTTAGAGTAGAATATTTATTTTTTATGATTTAACTATAAAACAGAACTACTACATCAGAATTTGCCACATACACAGTGGAAGAATGGTGTTGCTGCTAACATTAGCAGTATTTTTCTTCCTTCTGATGAAGTTCCTACTGAAAAAAGTAACCCGCACAAAGCACACCATGCAATAATGCATTAAAAGAAGAATGAAATAGAATAAATCATATTAATCCTAAACTGTCCTTTCAAATACAAACTCCTATTTCTTCTTAAATGTCTTATGGGATAAAGACATTCTAAATTAAAGGCAAAAAATTTGAAAATGCACATTCTGTATGTTAATGATGCTTTTTAAGTAACTTCCCAAATTCACAGTTTCACTGGCACAGAGAAATAGATTTTCTGAGGACATATATCAGCACAAAAATATCTGCCCTGGATTGTATTCTCGTGCTCTGAATAGGCATGGATTTAAAAGCACAGTTAATTGTTTGGAATGGGCTGGTACCTAAATTCATCATGTTTAGGAAGGGTGTTAAGTGCTACTCAATCAAAAAGAGCTTAGGGACTTCAGCAAAATGCAAAAAAGCCCTCCTGCCTCCCCCCTCCCCCCCCCCAAAAAAAAGCACAATGATTGCATTCAAGATGGGTTACACTATGATCTGAATCATTCTATGTCCTAACTGAATTTCACTTGAGAGTTTTTCTTCTGTCTTCACACATAAATATGAATTCATTAAACATTTTCAATCCCACCACTTTTGTGGCAGGTGCCCATGGAGTGCAGGAAAATAAAAAGGGAAATAAAAGAGAACAAAACTCAATTAACACTGTTTATCATCTGAATGCATATGCATGAATACATTTAACAGATACATAAAACCAATAAATATCTTTCCATAAATCATTCAAAAGTTGAAAGTACACATTATTGGTGTCTGATAATTTAATAAGCAAAGTAAAACAATTACTGATTCTTTCACTAAAACAGCAGACTCAAGCATTTTAAATCTGTAAAAAGCAGCAGTTTGTCTCTAATGGCACAATTTGAGGCCACCTACAGTCAGATAATAATCCAAAACCCCGTTGTCAGCAAAGGACAACCATCCTTTTTCTGGTGATGAAAACAGCTTGGCTTAGTGTGGAAAGAGCACTTTTCAACGCCTTTAGAGATAGCACAAGACAAACCTGACTATGTGCGGCTGTCCGGGTTCCCATGAACAAGGCTGCAGTATCCAGGCAACTCAACAGTTTTCAGCAGCAGTTGAGAACAGGTGAATGGGGACTCACTGTTGACAACAGGCTGTCAGCAACAACTCATTTCCCTAGTGTGCAAATGGGCTGCTACAGACCTGCCCATCATCTTCTGTCCAGAAATGCAGACATTATAAAAACAGTTAAAATTCTGAAAGTCAATTGAAAACTTAATTTAGAACTGAAACTCATATAAAAAAGGGAAAAGAGGTGGTTTTGCTATCATCCTCCAATGATACACATCAAGCAGTGCCATGTGCTTTTAAAACTAGTGAATATAAAACCAGCAGAATCTCTAACATTAAGTAAACAAGTAATGTACATATTATTTACATTTTTTTCTTTGATGGCTCAAGGAAAGACAAAGCACTCTTGAAGTGAAGCAGGAGTGACTGCTTTAGCCTGCCAAACCATTTAACTGGGGAATTCAGCCAGTTAAATTTCAAAGCTCTAAAAACAGTAAAATAATCTGGTGTCAGGTGCATGTTGCTATTGCAAAAACTTTAGCTATGGTTTCAGATCTCAGGTTTCATGTTCCATGATCCTGCTCTAAAATGCCTCTGACAATGAAACACAGTTTTATTATTTTTCAAGTCTTCTACTATCTCACATACAGTTCATGCATGACCTGCCACTAGCTACAGTGTTTAAAACAGTAACTCCAGAGACTGGGGATATTGTAACAAGAGTCTCTCAGCGGTCAACTAAGTAGGGATCAGTGAAAACTTAAGAAATAAAGAGTACGTTTAAATTTTAAAATAATCAGTCACTTTAATTTGATGACTCAAGGTATAACTTGAACAGTCTTCTGAACAGGAGATGTCTGAATTTCAACAGGATTACAATAAAGCTTTCAAAGTGTTTACGCCTCTTCTCATAGGAATTCTCATCAGCCGGTTTAAAAACCACATGTACGAAGACAGAAGACTGAGGCCTCAAGATCTCATCACATTAGCTATGAAAGTCTGCAGACTGCAACAGGAATAAAGATTTCTGTTCTGTGTTTTTCCCCTGCCCGGACTTTAAGCCAACATACCTTCTAATGTGTACTTAAATCCCATTCTTTATCAACTAAGCAATGAAAGTTTATGCTAAAGCCCTACTTCGGTCAAACATATTTTAGTGAAACTAATACCAGATAAAGAACTGTGGGGGGAAAACTCAAGTCCAGCTAGAGGAAAGCTTTCATAAATCTACCAAAATACACCTCTGTGTGAAGATACATGGATACCCTCTAGCTGATATTCTGCATAAAAAGATTAGTGTTTATTCAACCCACATAACTGAGCAACAAAAAAAATACGCAACCATTGTATTTTATGTGTGATGAGTTTGTTTGCTATGTGAATGTAATGAATGTCTCTAACTTTGCTGAAGCAGATCATGCATGCCAGGTGGTCTCTGAAAGAGCAGTGATGACTTCTCTGTTAAGTTATAGAGAATCAATAAAAATAAGACTGCCCTGGATGATATGAGAAATGGTCAACAATTTCACTTGCCATTCACATAATGAATGAGGCCTCTATCAAGTTTATGATAGAGGAGCATATACTGAGGTTTCCAGCAGTTCAGAATATGAGTCACCAATAAGCTGTCTGCTTCTGTTGAGGTAACAGATGACTAGATAAAAAGAAACAGACAGTGCACCTTATATTAAATGATAGGTATTTTTCCACATTAGCTTCAGTATAACCAACTTTAGTCATAATTTAAAAATTAGATTATCCTTCCGAGGAAGATTAGCCTTTGTCCGTGTTTGTGCCAATCATGATTATACACTGGATAGAACCTTGCTTCAGTATAAATCATGTATTCTGTATGGTCACTGCTACTGTATAAATGCATATAAGAATGCCTTGACTAAGAACTATAGCTGATGACAAAACGCCATACTTACCTACACCTGCTACCTCCCAGAATTCTGACTGTGCGCAAGTGCTGGATGACAGTATAAAAGCAACTACAAAGTTTTACACATTACTAATCCTACAAAACTACTCACATGCCACCTCCAGAGATGCATTGCGACTCACAGCTTCTCCAAGATAGTTCCTTGCTACGCAAACATAACTTCCTTCATCGGGTTTACTCCTGCGTCCATGCACGATACGTAAGAAAAATAAAGATCCGCTGGGCAGCAGCATGCGGTGGGAGCGTGGATCATCCTTGTCTGTCTCCACTCGCTCTCCATCCTTGTACCACTCAATAGTAGGAGTCGGCCGTCCTTCAGCTTTACAGTTCAGAGTTGTTGGCTCTCCTTTAGAGACGATCACATCTGAAGGATGCTCAACAATCCGTGGTGGAAAGTCCTCCTGGCGAAGACGAGATCCTAGAGAAAAAGAAAAGGAGAGAAGGAAGAAAGAACAATTTATTTTAACATCAGGCTTCACTAAGACTTCTCAAAAGTTACTCTTCTAAAATTAAAATAAATTAAAATATAAAAACCTGCACACATCTGTTATTCTTTTGTCTAATATCAGAGACTGTATCAGACACTTATAAAGTTTAAAACCTGAGCTGCACTACAGATATACACCTCTAAGGCATTATCAAGTCCATACCACATGCACACTGAGCTTAAAGGAGGATCTCTTACACATGCATGCATGACCACCTTTACCTTGTTCCAATAATCTTTCCATTTACATTTGCTTCTAGATCCCTGTGTGCTTCTAGATTTCACTCACAGCTACTGCTCTTTCATCCATTCATCTGCGAGACTCAATAGATGGACATCAAAAAACCCACTGTGTCTTACCACCATTGGTTAGCAGGATTTTTTTATATGTATGCTTTGTACTCCTTTTTCACAAAAAAGCCCAGTTATAAAAACAGAAGAAAAACAACACAATCCCAAAACTAACAAACACAACTGAAACCTGAGAAGTATCTCTTCCTTCATGAATTTCTAGTACAACAGTTGGCAACTTCAGCTCAAAGTGTCTGAAATCATTCATGAGCTTTATTTTTATTTGTAAATCTTAAACATCAAATGCACCTTAGAAATCTTCAGTGGATTGCATGCATATACAAACACACAAATAATATACAGGCACACTGAAAGCACATTGAAAATACCGGTGTCTTGAAAATCATTATAGGTCCCCTTCCCTTTTTCTTCTCTCTACATTCATCCTTCTCTTCACCTTGCTTTTTGGCATCTGTCATCTTTTATCTGCAAATATACTTCCTAATCCATTTGTAGTATCCCTAAATTCCTACCAACACTGCATCACAACCCTCGTTACATGGTTATTGAGAGTTGAACATCTCCAGCATTTCTACACAGCCTATCTAACCAGGGATCTGGAAGCCCAGATTATTCCTGAGTCTGCTCCAGGGGCTCAGTCTGAATACAGCATACCTTGGAAATAATGTGGTTATACTTTTTGCACCAAAATTTTTTTCAGTACTGAGCATTACATAAAGAAATATTTCCCTCTATTACTGGAAAGTAACACAATCCAAAGCACCTTCTTCTTTCAATTGCCCAACAGAATACTGTGTTTCACTTTACAATCTGATAATGGATATGCTATCACTAAGCCTTCACAACTATTAGGACTACCAGGTACTGATAATACTGAAGTTTCCACAATACTAATTTTGTGCCCTCTATATTAGCAACTTTGTACTTTCCTGTGCAGCCACTTTAACACACTGTTCTCTCTGTATTGCCTTTACACAGTTACTTTCCCATCGCCAGGAGCGGCAGAGCCTCAACACTGCCCTTGACCTTCTTAAACGTAGCCTTAACCTGTCACTCACATCTTGCAATAAGGAAGAGAGGTGCTGTCAGAGGGGAGACCCTATAAAAGTAAGGTATGTGGAAGAGATTTTTGCTGGGTTCACCACCCTAGAGAAAGTCCCAGTGCCAACCTTCCATTACAGCCTTTACCATGTCGTGCAATTTCGCTATGATAAGTCACAGCATCTCAAATCTCCACTGAACTCTAGTAAAAAAAAAATTGAAATCACAACACTGCCCAAATTTTGCAATACCATTTTCTGAAAAAGAGAAGTCTTTCACAATTGTTATGCTCCTCATTACAACTATTAACAGACAAATTAAAGATATGCATAAATGCAAAACAGTGTCACCCAAAAGAAAACCAAAGTCCAGCACTCCTGACTAATCAGTCATTCAGATATAGTTCATTACTGCATATTTAATTAGATTATATTAGCCTGACAAACAGGTTTTTTGCAACAAACATGTCACAGTAGTTTGTGCCTCTACATCATTTCTTAAAAATGAAGTCAGATCTCAACTGTTAGCACAATCATCTTTTCTAGCACGGATCCCAAAAATCGTTTGAGTAGAGCTGCCACATTAGTACAGTGGGACTGCACTTCTTAAATACAAGGTATACCAGCTTCTGCAGGTTAGTGAAACACTTGCCTCAGTTCTGATCAGCAGTTTTGATGAGTAGTAGAAAAGTGATTTAACATCAGTATCTTAATTATATTCTAGGCACTACATATTTAAAAATATTTTCAATGCCTCATTTACTCCAAAAGTTATGAGGAAATTAATAAGGATCAATTCTACAGAGTGAATCCACCTTTGGTCTTCTCTTTTACTAACACTCAGGTCATTATCTAAGGCTTGCCATAGCAATAAAATGTTATAATACTGCTGCACAAATCGACTCCTTCAGGCTACCAGATTCTATTATCAATAGAGCAAAAGTATCCATAATCTATGTAATGTCAGTACACACACACACAAAAAAAATTCAATTTATACACAAACACAGATAAACCTAAAAAACAAAAAGCAAAGATGTATTTTATTCTTCCTTCCACTGACAAAAAGATATCTGAAATCTAACAGGATCATTTGCACATAAAAAGTATGTATGACTCCATATACAACAGGGAAAAAGGCTGAAATCACCATTAAAGATTAAAAAATTCACAAAAGCAAATCTCATACACTGACTAGAGACATATGTAATACTCTCCACACAAGTCTACCAACTTACTTTGTTGCTTATTTTCAAAAGAAACAAACAAAAACCCACTAGCTGTTCTAAATTCCTACTAACAGTATCAGTAAGAAGATCAAAGCCGAGGTTTCTGAAAGATTAGAGGGACTTAAGTCACAGAACAGCCATGACTAAACTTTGATAAATGGTTAGCAGACTGTAACAAAATTAGTAGTAAAAAATGTGAATCCAAAATATTACTTTTCTTATACGCAAAGGTTTGTTGTTAATGTTCAAAACTCAAAGTAGTACATTCTACAGAGAATTATAGGCCACATTCATCCTTTGAAAAGGGCATTCTCCCATAAAGAGTTTAGTCTTCCACCCTACACAGCCCAATTCAAAACCCCTCCTCAGGTCATAATAGGACTAATTCTTCCTCTTCAGAACTGATGTTTATCACAAAACTAATGTTTACCCCACTCTATCCTAATTAAGCAATTTATGTACAAGAGGGTGTTGAGATGTGGGCAGCAGAAACCATGCCAATGAGCAAGGAAAGAGGCTGGAGCACTATTCTGAGAGGGACTCATACCATGCATTCCTGTGATGGTAGGTGTATCATGAGCTATCTAGTGCTGCAAGTTATTTCCTTCAATGCACACTTAAGAGGGGGAAAGACAAACGCACACAAGAAATCAATCACAGAGCACAGCAGACTCCCTCTTTCAGAAATGAACTGAACACCAACAGCTATTCCAGAAGGATGGTCTGACTTAGAAATAAAAAGAAGTACGAAGAAACACAAATACAATACAAAGAAAACCAAAACTTGACTCCATTGCCTCTCTTCTGGCAGGCACAGACACCATTTACGTGCCAGAAAGTGACAGCCCCAAATGGTGTTTTCCTAGTCGAGTTTTGATTTTTCCACTATGGCTCCTCCCAACCCCCATCACCTCCCAGTAATCTTAATACAACCTAATTCAGAAGGAACAGAAAAATTATCAACCCACTGAGCTAACTGGGCAGAAGATGATACTTTTCCTTTTACTGGAGGGTAAGATGGAATCATGATCTACTTAAGATGATAAGCAGTTGTACTCGAGACTACCCACGCAGTTTTCTTCTATTCTTCTCTCAAGGACATGGGAGTAACCCCTTAGTTTAAGAGTCCTTAAGCAGTCATTACTGTGATGGACTGCAGTGACTTCAAATTGGCTGTTAAAATGTTGTTGGGCAAAAACACCTCCTTTGGAAAAAAAGAATCCTGTAACATCATGACTAACTGAAAGCTTCCATGAAGCTGCACTTAAGAAAAGGAGAGAATTAACACTTACTTGAACGCATACTCAGTACTCTAAAACTTACTGTACGCTAAGGTACATTAGGTATTAGCTATGACTGATTATTACACATCTGAAGATTAGTTTCATATATGCCTTGTCAACTAATTCAGAGAAAATTTTAGGCTCATTTTTGATTACTTCACAGAACAATTAAAATCACTGTTCAAAAACAAACCCCCCAAAACATATAAAAAGGATAATATCCACATCTATTATAGTAACCTACTTTTAATATTAGTGTTTCCTTTTCTGTACTACAGCATTAAACAAAGTTACTAAAATCACTCCAACAAAAGTCAAGACATAAGCCATTTCTGTTCAACTTACCTCTCTATACTTTTATCTTGGTGTAAATTTAAAACCTCATCTAATATTTTACAAATATTTCTGCTACAAAGTAATTCACAATTACAATTAATTATTGAACATAATTCAGCAGTAAAAAGGATCCTCTCACACAAAAGCAAAAAAAGAACAGTGATTCTACTGCACTTCTAGCATCTGCCACAACATGCTCTACTATTACATTAGTACAAAGCAAGGAAAAAAGGAAAAAAACAGGTGAAATTATAAAAGAATTAGATATAATGACATTCTGTCTCGATGCTATAAGGCAAAGTACAAAAAGCACAGAAAATAAGTACAGCATTCAACACAACATCAGTGTCATCTGGAACACTGCTAATCACACACCCCAGCAATGTGCATGTGGTTGTTAGTTTTGAGTGTAAGAATCTGAGCTAGAAAAAGTTGAATATGTTTTTCAGCATGTGGGGAAAGGTAGGTACAATCCTACAGTCTTTGGATTTCAACATTAGTTCAATAGAATAGCCTTGGGGGTGGAAATAAATAAATAAATGAAAATAATTCTGCCTTAACGCTGTTGAAGTTCTCTATGAAATTTTGTGAAGACCATGCTATACCCAGAACCATCACACCTGTTTATGCTATTTTACAAGACAGCTCAATGTTTTCTCCTTCAAACAGCTTTTTCATGGGGATAGGACAAAGAAGGAAGGAAGCAGCGTCTGCAGGGCAGCTCTGATTAGAAACATCTTAGTAGAAATAATTCAGATTCTTTCAGAAAATATGACTTTGGAGCAGATGTGAACTGATCCTCAGTTAGTACAGTGCCAGAAAGAATCTAGCATGTGCAATTTTCCATATTTCATTAGTAAACTAAGTAAGTTTGGTAGTCCTCAGAGGGTGAATCAGAGCTACTGCCAAGTAGCAGGAGACAACTGATGGAACAGAATTAATTAATTAATAATAACACTGCTTCGTCCCACATGTCAATTTCTCATCTTAACAGATTAAAATATTTTCACTGGTTTCTTCCCAGGTAAACAGCAAAATAATGCTACACTCCTTATTGTCTGCTGTCACTCACATTCACCCTGTTTGCTATTGTTCAAATTTCCAAACTAATACTGAGCTAAAAGGAAAAGATTATATAGCTATATTAAAAAAAAAAACCACATTCAAAGCTACTTAGCCAACTGTTACATTTATTTCAGTCAAAAACTTCATGAAATTTTCCAATCACTGGAAATGATTTTTTTATTTACTTGGAGTAAATAAAGAGTAAAATACTGAATCAGCTCAGTCTAGCTCTTACATGATTATTTCAATTTTGAAGTACTAGTCTACTGGTAGAAGCAACTTAAATGCAGAATTTTTTCATACTTCATAAAGAATGTATCTGAAATTCCTATGGCAAAATACAATTTAAAGTCTACAGTTGACAAACTAACATCCATATCATTAAATCCTCTATTAAGTTGCTCACTAAGCATTAATACTATTCTTTTGCATGTTTACTTGTGAATAAAGTCACCTTCATTTTAAAGTGAACATCATGTTACCAACTTTCATTGTCTAAGATACTGCAAAACAATGTTTTGTTCCTCTAACAAGTCCAGCTTTCATTTCCAGATACCAAAACCTGGTAACTATTGATAATTGCTGATCTGATAAATGTTGACTAATGGGAAATGCTGTACGTCTCCTAATAATTGGTGACTTCATAGATTTGTGATAAACTGTCATTTCACAGGTAATAAACACTCTTGCATACGTATCTACCTTTACGTGAATCATTTCTGCATCAGTCGTTGCTAATGTCTGTTGAGGTCAGGACACTGAACATGGGAAGCCCAGTCTCGTACCAGAACCAAGCAAGAGGAAGCTGCTGGAGGAAACATTTTGCCATAAAAAGGCAAGAGGAAGCTCCAGTTATTGAGATGTCCAGATGCAGTATGTACATTGAAATTTATTTGCTACTTGCTCTTATATTCCCCTTCCTGTCTTATGGATTTTTGTACTTACATACTTCCTAATCAAAGCAGTGAAAGAAAGCAAAAAGTGAGCAAAACTGACAACAGTAGAAAACGAATCTAGACTGCATATTGTACTTCAGGTGTCTGAAGACACTCTGCTCTCCCACTTGCTCTATTGTAAATCAATTCAGACGTACTGGACAAGATATTCCCTGAGAATTACCTTCAAGGCTACTCTTTTGGAAAGCGGATGGCCACTCATTGATTTTGACCAGTTCAGAATCAGTGTTCTAAGTCTGTTTCTCACTGTTAGCAACAAGCCTCATGCATCTGCTGGAATACACTCAGACTTTCTCCTAAGTTTCCTCAGAAATCTAATGTGCCATATAATTACAGTTAGACTGAGAGCATATAAACGGAATATGTTTTGTTTTCAATTTAGCCTGGTTGATCCTGTAGACAAAAAACCCTAAAAAAATTAATTGGATGCAAGCATTTTTCTTCAAAGAAATAGATTTGTTATAGAGACACAGCAGCAAGAAAAGGAAACTAAAACAAAGAGTCAATATTCTATTCCTTTTCACTACATTTCCACAAAGCCACTATGCAATCCCTGCACTAAGGGTGATGTGCTCCAAGCATGTATACACGTGTGTAATACATACATATACCTTCACAGAAAAAGGCATTGGGCAATTCAACTTCTAGTCCTCCTAGGCCACCATCTTTCAAATTTCAGGGAAAAGACTTAATTTACTGCACTTCACACTCCTCCAGTTTTAATTTATCAGCTTCTCAAAGCCAAAAGTTGATTTCACCCATTATAGCAACTGATATAAACAGTAGGCTTAAAGTCAATGGCCTGTCATACAAGAAAAGCAAAAGCACAGACCAAATTCATAGCCATTCATTCCTCAAGTTAATGAAAAAACAGTATCATATCAGTTAAAACATTACTACTGTGATATGGTATTTCATAATACAGTTCTTGGAATTGCCTTCAAGAACCTCTTCAATACACACTCTTCTTTTCTGACTTCTATCTCCATCTGTCACTGCTTGCCACCAGTGATTCACCTGACATACCATTGATTTGCAACTCATTGCCACTTTCCCAGCATTTTCCTACCCGACTTTCCATATATAGTTAATCTCTTCCTAAGTTAACCTCTAAGATTACCACCCCTTTTATATTCTCTCTGAAGGCTCTCATTTTGATTCCTTTAACATTCCAAAGACATAGCTTTAACATACTTTGATAAAAAGAAGAAAGCTGGGAGTAGATTTTCGATAACGTGACTAACAGCCACTTAGCGGTATGCATGCCAGACATCCTCCCTACAAGAGAGCTGCCACCTACTATTCTATTCCCTCTACTGTTCTCATTTTATTGCTATGCAAAGTTTCAAAGTATTCCATTGTGTCATACATTTGAAACTTTTTCAGTTCAATAGTTCTGATAGGTCATACTTAACAGATGAAGGAGATGAAGGTTTAGCTAAAAAAAAAAATGCCTGAAAGACACCCGAACTTGAAAGAAAAGTTCATTATACATGCTTTACTATAAAACAGTAGTAGAATGCAGAAACATCAGCCAAAAAAGGTCGTACTGACTTTTCAAAGCCTATGTCTGCCACCAATGAAAGCACTAAATATTGTATCTGAGAAATTACTAGCTTGTTCTGTGCTTTTGATAACATTTAGAATGCATTTCTTTTAAGGCTTTTCCCAACAACACATGTTTTATCTCAGACAGGGCGAAGACCTGTTTATCAGGAAAAGAAACAGCAAAACTGTGATAGAAAAAAAAATATAAAAATTAATCTCCTTCAACAGAAAGTAATAGATGCAGGAAGGAAAAGGCCTGAATATATCTATTTTACTTAGAGAACAGCTTCAAAGACATGTTTTAATGCCAAAGGACCTCTTTTCTGCTAGAATCTTGGGTTATTTTCACTGTCCAAAATAAGGGGAAAAAAAATGTGAGATTAAGTGATTAAAATCACAATCAAAATGATAACGTGCTTCAAGGACAGGATCGATAGCTACAAAAGTCTCTGCAGAATCTTTTCTAGCTATATAGGATCTGTTGCATGGCCAGGCTTGAGTTTTTATTCCTTAGGAAGACTCTTTACAGTTCTGAAAGAGGTAACATCAAGCTTGAAAAAACAGACACTCCTGCAGCTACTTAGTTAAATCTACCGAAAGACAGACACAGTTACTGTTCATTTTCCTGCTTCTTCATACGTATTCTCTAAGTGGGACAAGACATATCAGAAACACGTATTACACATATCTGTTAGATATAATGAAAAGTATGTCGCTTTCACTACCCTTTCACCACAGAATTGACTGAAAGTAAGTAGAGATCTCAAACAGAGATTCAGTCAGTCACATCCTAGTTCAAAAAAGATAATGTACCAAGAAAAAAAAAATATATCAAGATAATGAGAAAACGCAACTGGAATACAGGCTGATGTACTGGCATCAGGCTGATTACCCTAGATGCATTCCTCTAAGCAAAGTGACATGGTAAAGATTGCATTTCGAAAATTTATACATTACGTCTCCCCTTCCCCTGAGATTGGGCAGATGGGAACAGATGCCAGCGATATAACTGTTACCAAGGTAAGATTTTTGTTCGAAGTAGCATCAGCTATGACAAGGTCCTCTGAAAGCTTTTCCCTGAGCAAAATTAATCCATTAAGCAACGCATCCTAACTTGCCCAGGACACGTATCATGTACATGGCAGATAAGCCACCTTTCCTATAGTGCACATCTGCCAAGAAGGGATAGCAGGCAATGCTGACAAGAGATCAATAACTGTCATTATAAACATTTTACCAAATCTTATTAGAAGGCTAATACTATTAAGTTTCTCTTGTATAGAACTGACTTTGCTAAACAACGTGTAATCAACTTTAATCATAAAAAAAATTGTAAACATAACATTCCAACTATTTTAAAAATACGGACAATAATCCAGTGCCAGTAAAATCACTTTACTCCTTGTATGAAATTATTTCAGCATAAGCATTCCAAAATTACCAAGAAGACTTGATGGAATTTTATTCTAATTCACTTCCTTAATTTTTTTTTCTCCTCACACAACAATATTTGAGTGTCACACTTCAGTTTTGGGGTGGGAAAATGGGGGGAATAATAATAAAAACCCCCCACCAATCTGTGTCACAGGTCAAAAACAAGAATAGCCAGCACAGAGCAGAACAGTTCTGTGCTGTTTTTAATAGCGTAAACTGCAACTTGCTTAAGAAGTTTGCTAATGGATCATTTCTTATATAATATGAAATAATAAAATCTACCTCCCTTCCTTTTCATACAGCACTTCTCAAAAATATATTAGGATCTCTCATACTACAAATAGGTGAGTTACATTTTTTTCACCTTACATCTTAATGCTTGGAGGCTCTTTGCTTTGTAACATTTTTGCAGTCTTACCACTCCTCAAAAATGGTTTCATTCCAGCACACTGCTTGTGGTGGAACATAGCACGTTAGAGATGAATTTACAAGAGGAGTGAGTAGCAGCATGATATCCACAAAAACTGGTATACAGAATCACAGACATAAAATATTTTTTTTTTTCCCCAGGAGAAAAGTGATATAAATACAAGTCACTGCTTCAATGAGAAAGTTACATTGATTTGTTTGCTGCAAAGCAGTATGGTTTAGAGTTCAGTCAAAGTAAAATATCTACCATAGCTATGCTCCCTGGAAGCAGATAACAGACAACTATTTAGTTAATAACACACCAATATTTAATAACACACCAACCCTGCTCCAACACATACAAAAATAACCTCACCAAAAACCAAACCCAAACCGCCCTTACTTATGCATTTTCTGTCTCAAAAAAGTCCATGCTTTTGAAATTAAAACAGCTGTTCCACTTCAAGTGTCGCTGTCATTAAAGTTCACTCTAAACAATGAGAATATAAAAATCACTTTAAAAATTAAAAAAAAAAATAGGGAGACAAGAGGAACACTTCCAGCTATGAAAAGCAGAACAAATTTTAAAGTTTATCTATGCATTTTTGTATTTGCATGCTGTACATATATGTATGACGTACACACACACACATATACATGACAGATGACTTCCAGACGTCCTTTCTAGTCCAAATTATTCTATGATATATACACAGCATGTAACACAAGCATCACACAGAGCAAGAGGGATTTTTTTCCTCTCTCTTCATCCAGTAGAGCTGAAGCACAACTGCATTTCCTTGGTAGCATTTCAAAACTGCTCTGGAATTTAGCAAAGTGAAACATAAGTGTATGCCTGACTCTACTAAATATCTTTTAGCCTTTTTGTCAGGTCAAGGACAGAAGGAAAAACAACAGATTTTGTTTACAGACAGCACAATAACTTATTATACAACTAGCACATTATCATAGCAGCACTGGGGAACTAACAACCACTTCTTATTAGCCAGTCAACAGGAAGCTTTTCATCTTCCCACACACCACAGTAAAAACTAATGGCTAATTAGGAGCAAGTAAATTTTATACTTTTACATAGAAGGGTTGATAACCACAGGCTCTCCGAAGTCTAAAACTTTCTTTTGATAGATGACAATGATCATCTAAGCCATTATTCAAAAATAAATTATTTAAAAGCTTTAAAAAATGTGTAAACATTGAAAATACATCGATTTTAACAGTATTAAACCAAAACATGAGCTATAAAAAAAGCTTTTAAATGACAATCTGGTCCAGATCCCTTCAAATATCATGAGTCAAATAGCTATTAGATTAGAATACAATTGCCATGATCTGTGAAACTGGACTTTGTAAATAAAGTGTTATATAAACTCCACAAAATCACAGAAATTGGTTCTCCAATTAAGAACTTTCAACTTGTCTTCAAAAAGCCTCTTCAAATAATCCTAAAATTATCTGACCTTTAACATTCATTTAAATATTTTGTTATACAAGTCAAAATTCTCACAATGTTGTGCCATCTTGTCTGTATTTTAGTCCTGATTAATAATTCATCTTCACAACACAACTTTAATAAAAATTATGACAATACTTTTAGGTAAGCTTGACAGTTCTGACATCCTAACATTTATAGAAGGCTATACATAGAGCTACTTCAGCCAAGTAAACTTGCTTTCTTATCTCTTCCTTCATCTTCACACTCATGAAAACCTCTCTGGTTATCACTAGCAGTCCAACATCCTAAAATCTGAAAATAAGAAGTCTGCTATTTCACAGGTAGACAAAAACCCTGAAATGGCAAATAGACATACCTCAAGGTAGTTAACGTAATCAGAGTTTTGCAAATCATACGCAACACAGTTTGGCCCGCTCAGCTTTCCACAAAGTTATTCTCACATAGTGCAACCTAGAACAATCTGATCTCAAGTTAGCAGGTGTAACCAATCACGCATTTTGCACGCCATAGACAGTGACAGAAATCAATATAATTTCACTCATCTGAAGCAGTCTTGAAATAATATTTTGAGGATGGTGAGGATTTCCTACTGTATACAGGCATTTAACAGTGGTCCCAATTACACCCTACAGCCTCTGGGTTCACTGCTGACACTGTCAACAAAGACTCCCACCCCGTTCCTCTGAACCACACTAGTTGTGAATGTCTAGTGAATGTTCTAGGGAATTCAAAATAGACAATGTCAGTATTTTATTTAAATCTTGACCCAAACAACCTAAAATAAGCTTTTGAAAATTTCTCAGTAACTATCAGCCAATAACTATTAATTCAGCAGCAAAGCTCAAAATAAAATTGAAATTAATTTGATGAATATCAAAAGCTCATTGCCATCTCTTGGTCACCTGTAGATTATACCTTGACCATTTGCCAAATACTCTTTGGAAGCTTCAACCAGTTACAGAAAAGTTTTTCCAAAAATCCAAGGATAGAAACATAGATCAAGGTTTATGAAGAAACCTTCTAATCCTATTTTTTCTAACCCCATATTGAGTAAATATACCTTCATATGTTCAAAAATGGAAGACCTCTAGAATGAGTATAAAATTCATCTGCTACATATGCCAATGTACAAGGATAAGTACAAGCAATACAAAGGGGGGATGTTTGCAAATGCCCCTTCATTTCACTTTCTGCTAGCCTTCGTTTTAAAGTCTCATTCAGACACCTGGTGTTTGAAAACAAACCACTTTTGACAGAAAACTCAGTCACTTTATTTCTACCTATATAAGTTATATTTATAAACATCCCAAACACAAAAGATCACCAGAATTTTTGTACTGGTCTACTAGCATTTTAGGGCATGCATTTGTCCCTTTACACACTTAGACGTTTGGTGCTTGAGGTTTTTTGTTTGGTTTTGGTTTTTTGAGGGGTTGTGGCTTTTTTGGGGAAGTTTTTAAAAAATAATTATTTTACTGCAAATACTGCATCTACTCCATCTGGTTTTTTGTGTACTGCATGGTTTTATCACCAAAATGCCACACTGATATTCAAGGTCATATTATCAACTCTCTTCGTAACTATAAGAAAGTTTTCACCACTAATAATTAGAAACTTAACACATCATTTAAATTTGTAAGCAAATATCTTATTGTCTTAAGTCTAGTTTCTCTTGATGCACATATAGCACAATTATACACATATTTTATATACATGTATCACCTGAGAAAATGTCTTTTATTAGGAGAATATTTGGAGTTCCCCTGCCCCAAACATCCTCTTTCACATGTGTGTCCCCTCCAAAAAAACCCCAATTGACCACACGTCTTTCTTTGTGCCTTTACCTTCCTTTTTGCTCACCATGCATGTTTCACAAATTCCTTACATACTTCACTTTAATGTATCAGTTTTCTACCATTATACCTGTAGCTAATAAACTGGCATGTTTCTTTATCCTAAACAGTTAATTGTCTCTACTTGCAAGGTGAATCTCTTTTTTCCTTGTCTCATTCAGAAGCCATCCAGTTATCTGTCCCATTAAATTACAAAATAAAGTTCTTCAACTTACACAGCCAAAATTGGACTTTATGTTCTTACGTCTGGTGACAGAGCACAAACACTCCCAGTAATTGTGACAACCCTTAGATCTTTTTTTAAGCAACCCTCATTGATATTTCTCTAACCTCTTCTGTTTCATGTATTTATACCCAAAGATGTCTCACAGAAAAAAAGTCTCAGGACTTTGAATTGAAGACACCAGTCCAGTGAGTGGCTTGCTTGGACCAGTTTCTAACCAAGCCATACATATATAACCCTGCTGTTGATAGTGGCCGACCCAGTTAGGAAGAATCTTGCCTTTCAAGGGATACACATTTCACAGTACATTTCTGTAGCAATATTCTACCCTTTATACATTAAAAAGAGGGAGATTTTCTGAAAGAGCAAAGTTGAAAACATTGGCTCAGAAATCTACTCTATAAGGATCTCTTGATTCTACTAATGGAGTACATACTAATAAACAACCACCTCTCAGAGCTGTGGAACAGCAAGGATACTGATGTTACAAAACCTTCTAAAAGCTTATTTCCAGTATATAATTTATTTAATCTATATTGGTTTTGGGCAAACAGCACTATGCAAAGGCACAGTGGGTCTGGCACCACAGTAGGTGAAAGAAGAAAACAAAATCCCTAGGCAGTTCTCAAATTGTTTACCGTAAGCAAGTAAATTTGTGAAAATAGTGGTAGAGGGAGTAAATGGAAAACATGGAGGAAGATTCCAACATCTCAGTAACCTTTGTTTTTTAAATCACTATCTTTAGCAAATGTAATGAGTGTAGTCTAGACAACATAATGAAATAAAATTTGATCTTTAAACTGTTGTGGGTTGACCCCAGTCAACAGCCAAACACTCACCCAGCTGCTTCCTCACCACTCTCTCCCATGGGATGAGGAGAAAGTAGAAGGCATGCAAGAGACTCATGGATTGAGATAATGGCAGCTAAAGGGAAAGAAAAAGATGCGTGACAAGCAAAGTCAAGAAAGAGGAATTCATCCACTACTTCCAATCAGCAAGAAGATGTCCAGCCACTTCCTGGCAAGCAGGGCCTCAGCATGCATAACTGTTGCTTGAGAACACAAATGTCATAACCAAGAACGCCCCCTTTTTACCTTCCTTTCCATGAGTTTTTATTGCTGATCATGATGTCATATGGCATGGAATACTCCTTTGATCAATTTGAGTCAGCTGTCCCAGCTATGTTCTCCCTGAACCTCTTGCCTACCCGTGCCTACTACATTCCTTGTTTAGAGTTAAAAATCACAAGTTTGTCAAGGATAGGGGTATTTATGGCCTTTTTTTCAACAGATAGAAAACATAAAACATGATAAAAGATTCTTTTCTACAAAGAGATTTTGTGGTTAACCTAATCTCTCCAGAACAGATGAGTATAACATGAGACATACTCATAGATATTTTTCACATTCTAGGTTCCATCAGCAAAGCGGTAACATACTTATATATATAATAATTTTCTGATTAATAACTAAAGGACTGCAGATGCAGTTATCTTTAAGTGACGTGGAATCAAAACTTGACATCTAGGAAAACAGATCAAATATTTACAGAAAAACATAAAGTTTAAGGTTGACACTACAATGATGCTCCCATGAAGACCAACATTTACTACTGTTTGCACTCTATGTAAATATCTTAGTATCACCTTACTGCATCATACTTATGAGTGTACTTGCGGGAGGAAAGTGAGAAGTAAGTCTTCTCTTTCACATTTTTACTAAGCATAGCTTTAATTTATTACCTTGCTTTCATTTCCAGAAGACCATGGCTAGAAAAAGAGTTAAACTCAGTGTCCTCCAATCCTGGTATATTTGTTAACTATTTTATAGGGGGTTTTTTCCCCCATCTAATGAAAAAACTCAAGTTATGATTTCATGTCACTTTTCAGAGTTTAAAACCAAACATTTATCTTTTAGAAATACAGCTAAGGTAAGAGAAATACACTTAAAAGCCACCACTTCTGTCATCAACCAGTTTTACAGACCCGAGGACAAGCCCCACATCAGGTGTTTCAGGTACAGCACTTTTCTTCCACACAACTTTTTCTAACAGAGATATTACACAAGCATACACACTTGTAAAGTTTCTTGATTTTCTCCCAAAGAAGATCTGCCTCTCACTATTAACGTCATAGCTATATCTTGGTCATAAACCAAAGTGCTATGCAACTATATTAAATAGAACATACAGTACCTTATTAAAACTGTGAGAAGGAGGCTTATTACTGGTGCCTAGGGATTGGTATGTTGTAGGGAACCAGTCAGAACTTCAAAAAACTCTGCTGCTGGATTTATGAAGTTTATTGCAAAACAAAGTCCGATAAATGTCATTTACACCAAAAGTGGCAGCAAGCTTGAGGAAAATGACACAGCTCTAGCCTAAGTCAACTGTAACTAGCTCGGCTAAAAAGAGATTTCCATTTCTTGGCACAGTAACAAATCCTCAAGCAGAGAGAGGCTAGGGGTGAGATTTTTTTTTCCTCTGTAAGTAACTTAATGAATGAAGTACTAATTAACATTATGGCATTGATAAATGGAGAGAGAGATTAGGGATGTACTCGATATTCAGGCCTTCCCAGATGGACCGTCAAAGCCACATTAATTTCTATCTCATTGGAGCATCTGCTTCTCCCATAATCCATTGCCCCTTGGTACAAACAACACAAACTGTTGTGACTCAATTCGATTTATATCAATCTAATTTCTTTTAATCCAATTTGTATTCCAATCTACTACCTTCTAATCACTTAAATCTTCAGCCTCCATCTGGTAAATTTTCTCTCAAAATTAACCGAGCAGATGCCTCTGCAATTGTCTTCCACAGTCAGGCTAATCATGCCCTCACAGTGGCCTACAGAGCACACTGAATAGGTACGTGACTCACAGCATTGCCCTTCTTATTACAAACATGGCGATGCAGGAAGGCCATTTTGTCTGTCATTAATTGGTTAATTTGCATAACACTGCCAGGGGAAGATGCCTAGGAAACAAAAGCCAAGAGTAAAAAGCTTCAAGAAGGCAGCATGACATGCTCTTCATTTGTCACATGGCCATTAAACTTTGAACCTTCTATTGTTTGAGGTAACAAATAGAGAACTGGATTACAGCTAAATACGTAACAAACATCTACATACAATATTGGATTGCATGATTTTTGGCATGGCTGCCACTGAACTTGTAGAGAGCAAGGGTGGTGTCCAAACTAATTCTGAGAAAAATTCACAATACTGAGAAAATTAGAAAGTGTGTCGTGTTGCTAGACCCCAAAACTTCAAACCCTCTCTCTAACTTTTACACAGCTATAACTACAAAGGCAAATAGAGGCAGACTTTGTGACTACCAAAAACTAGAGGCCCCAAGCCAGTAAGCGCCACAAGCTATCCAATACATCATTAGTAGGATGCAAAAAAAAAAAACCAACAAAACAAACAAACAAAAAACCAAGACAGAAGCTAACCTTCTCAGCCAAAGACAGTTAAAAATTCTGAACCTGAAGTAAAAGGCAGAAAGGGTAGTGCCACTCCTTTAGAACTGGTTGTCTTATGAAGAATACAGTGTCGATCTTTCCCCTCGATCAATGCTGTATCATCTCTGAAAGCACGTATCTTTGTTCAAGTGTTTATATGATCATAGACTGCCAAAGTTATTGACAGTTTTTTCAAACCTCTTATTCAGAATCCTGGGAGGACAGAAACAAAAGTATTAAATGTGCCACTTCTGTTTCCCAAGCCATGTTAAGTGAAAGGAAATTAAAATAACACAACAGATAAATAACGAAGAAAGCATGTGAAAGAACAGTCCGGACCAGTGGAAAAGGCATAAGGGTAGCCTCTCTATCACAAAGAAGCAGGAAAAGGAGGAGGAAAGAGGAAAATAAATCTCCACTTGGCACTCAATGCCTTGCATCTACATTCTTGCTGGCCAACAACCACTTATGTAAGATCAGCTATTAATCAACAGCTTACAAATTCAGAGGAAGACGTAGTGCCCTTTTGCCCTTACAGCTTTTATATGAAAGTATGTAATTCCACATTTGTCAGAACAATACAAATCAGGGTAACATGAAAGGGTCAGCCTCCAATCTTCACCTTTTAAAAAATAATTGTCAGCCAAATTTTCAATGGCTGGAAGAAGAGCTTACCAGAATGATTTGCCTGGAGTTTGCTACTGCTTCCTCCCCTTCTCTCAGTCTTTCTCATCTAACCTGATTAAGAGGTTTTGCTTTTCAGCTAATAGGTACCTATTAAAATTTTCATGACCTAAGGATAGTAAACAGTATAAATACAATGGATCCAAGCCAGAGGATGCTGGAGAAGGAAAGGGAGGGTGTGCTTGGTTAAGGAGAGGGTGGAGTGGGCAGTCTTTCTTCCCCTCCCACAAGCTGTCAAGTCCTTCTGTGCACACCCCCTCCCTCATCCCTACTAAAAACCTTCCTCTCTGTGCCTGCCGTAACAGGTGGTCCAGATTTTCACTCAGAAAATCTGGCCACCCTATGTTTGCAACACCTCCCCACTTAGTATCATCTGTGAATTTAATTAGCATGCAGTTTACCCACTCGTTCAGATTATTAACGAAGATGTTAAACAAGACACAACCCAAATAAAAAGATCCCTGTGGCAAATCAATTGATGTCTTTCTTTAAACCAGTTTATTGCTATTACTTGTAACCCTTTATTTACAGATATCCACCAATGGTTCTTCTACACGATATCATAGATATCCAAGCAAATTCACTATTAATTATTTTACAGCTACAAGGTTGTGATATACTGTATACAGTAGAATTACAGTGAATTGTCCTCATCTCCAAAGTCCTAGTTCTCATCTACTGTACATGTTGTTTCATTACACTACAATCTCTAGCCTCTTGCTTCTCCTGTTTCATCTGCCTCTTCTCAGCAACATACACAGAATCATTCCTAAATGTTGGTTTAGGAAGAATTCACACCATTTGAGATTATTTCTAGTGCCATAACCTAAAAACAGACCACAGGAATCTGGCAGAGGGAGACAGAATGATTAGAAAAAGACTGGGATAGATTTAATGTATTTAACAGTTTTACAAGTCAGGTGTTAAATGCGGGATTAACAGCAACGGGAACTATGCAAGTAACATGTATGGGAAAAAATATTTGATTTTTATTCATAAAAAGTAGTGTAAGAGTACTACTCTGAGTCAGCAGCTTCAGTAAGGCCATTAAATTTTTATTCCTAAGTAAAACTACAATACATTGTCTGTGTGTTGATATTTAGGTTTTGAGATAAAGCATATCACATTTGGGAAAAGAAAAACAAGGACACCGTTAGAAAACCCTCCACACCCAGAAGAACTACAATTCGGCAAAATGTTATGGAACTTATTACTATATTTACACACAGATACAAATATATATATATTTTTATATATAATACAC
>NW_010408864.1:22606-27712 GCF_000710305.1 Buceros rhinoceros silvestris | reverse complement strand
ATATATTTACACACAGAAAAAAATATATATATTTTTATATATAATACACATAGATACACCTTTATTCATAAACCAAATACAACCTGTAGCTCAAAACTTTAAGCAGAGTCCTCTTCCCTTTGCAAAAGTACCATAATAAGAAAAAAAGTGAACATTTGAATGTCCAAAACCAATTGTAAATCCTCTCTAAAACAGGTGGCCACACATGCCACGTAAGTAATAAAAGCTTTCTCTGAGCTTACCTATAACATATTTATTTTTCTTCTAGTCCTTTCTTTAGAAAATCGCTGAGTAGTCACAAAAATTTACCTCAAAGCAGTTCCAGTGAACTTAATTAACACTTTAGAGCCTCCCTATGCCTGTTTCAAACAGCAAACAGGACACCTCTGGAGCTTCCATTCTGACTGCACTGCAGTACACAGCATAAAGCAAGACGTTCTGATCTTCCCAGGTAATACCACAATAAAATCAAAGGAAATAATAAAAGAACACAACAAATTTCTCCCCACAATCAAAGTTATATTCTGACAGAGTGTAAATAGCCAAAACAGAGACTAAAATAAACTTCAGCCTATAAATTCAGTTTACACTGAAGTAAAATTGAAACTCAGCTTTTACACAGAAGTACACAACCTCCTCTTACTGACCAGCGGTACTCTCTCCCACTTCTTAAAAGCTCTCAAACATAACACTCCATACCCTGCTATCAAACTACGTGCTTTTACAAACAGATGAACAGGAACCTAATTCATTTGAAAAATTAATTTCAAGCAATACAGTAGTAAATAGAAACCTAGGGAGAGGAGAGTACTTAGCACTATGAGAATGCTCAGGAAAATAATAGACACAGTAAGCTATTCGTAAGCTATTACAATTCTCAAGTCACTGTGTTCACAGATAGATCTAGATTAAATACCATTGCTTATCTGTTTAATTGTAAAACTTCCATCCAGATTTTATATAGCAAAGTTCAATTTCATAACAAAAGGCACCTGTACACTTTTGGCTGAACAAAACAACAATATTTTTTCCTTTACCTACTGAGAAAGCAGAAAACTGCATATTTACATTAAAGACTTGCATTATCAGTGAATAAGTGAGCACAAGAATGAGTTTAATTGCAACACGACTCAATATTTGGTAGAACTATAATATCTAAATTTATTTTTATTTCTTCTCCTGAACAGCTCTTTCTCAACAACTCTTTCTTCTGAAACCAGGTCTTAAACAGGTCTCAGTTCACCTGTCCTACACATATAGGTTGGTTTGATAGTAAGCAGAGACAAAGATTCATACCATCCTAACAGTTTTTAAGGTCAGTAGGAATAGGAGAACCATTACCACAAGCCTCTCCAATGACTACAGAAGGAACCTAACTGACAACCTGAGATTAGACACCTAATTTTACATGACCTGCCTCAGAGGTATTGAATTCACTCTACAATCGGTGAGGTGTGTGCAGAAATTTTTCTCTTTCAGGTTACTCAATGCAAACTGCCACTTATTTTCAGATCACACACACCTGAGTTCTATTTGAACACTGAAATAAGCATACCTGCTTGAACTAAGTGAAAGTTATCATAGTTTTAAACAGTTTGTGTTTTACAATATATAGAAATGCAGACGCTGGTGACCTATGGCATACTGTATGAGACTTTCGCTCTCCAGAACAGACATGGCTACATGCTAGCTGACCCAGCTCAATCTGGAGATATTGCAGGTAGTCACAAAAAGAAGAGGGGCAGTGTATCTAACGATTAACAGGAGTCAAAGAACCTATGAAGCATCAATGCCACATCTGCTAGCTTCTCTGCACCAAAGAAATACTTGGTGTTAATGCACAATTAAGAGCTGAGAGGAATGCAACGAAAGTGTGTGCAGGTGGCAGAGGTCACAGAAGGATAGTATAAAGGAAAGAGAGGGTCAAGTTATTATCTGGAATGGATCCACAGGGCACAGCCATCTTTTAAATCAGTTTTTATAATAGCTATGCCTGTATTGATTTAATAATATCTTTATGCTACAGATTTACTCAGCACACCATGAAAAACTACATCAAAGACTTAGCTGTGAAACCAGGTCTTGTTTCTTTTCCTTACACAAGGTAAGGAGAGATTCAAGGTTTTCCAAGATAGGACATATTCTATTTTAAGTGCTTTATTAGCTTTGTTTCATATGAAAAGGCAAGCATCTGTCACACAAACATCACCAAGTCTTTCAGTTACAAGTCTTTGGGTAAAATAACATGAACATCATAAAAATGAAATTTAACTTTTAAATCAAGTGATTAATATGCCTCTGGGTACAGAACAACTAACCCACATTAGCATATACATAAAGCTGAAATGGAATGGAGAAAGAACTTTCCATGTGAAAGTATGGTTACATCAAATTGGGCAGAACAATAGAGTATTAGGCCTCTAAAGACAAATTTCCAAGAATAAGTGTTTACCTGTAAATCACACAAACATGACCAAATAAATACTCAGAGCCACTCTCATAAACATACAGGGGAAAATAGCCAATGCTGACTTACTTAACAGCATTAACTTCACTGAACCTAATGCCTTACTTATAGGAAGGTGAGCTGAGGATCACACTGCCCATAGGCAACTGCTTCCAAGCTTAGCCTCTTCGCCACTTGTGAAGCAGTCAACAAAAACCTATCCCTGATATATCAGTAATTGCCACTGACTGCTTGTTCCACCATTTTCCTCCCTCCTCCAGAATGATAAGGATAAGTACTATAGTTCAATGGGGCAGAAACAAATAATAAGGGTCATTTTAAGTGCTAAGGTTAGGCTGTATGATTTGACATAAGGAAGACTGAAGTACAACAGTTAGAGTTACCAGTGACCCTGGAAAGGAAGCTACTTAATATTCAAGTTGACAGAAATGAAGAAAGGATTAATCATGTGAAATTAGCATTTTCATTGAGGAGCTTGGTTGCGTCTTGTGTTCTACTTTGAGAGGAAAAGGGCTGCTTCACACTAGCATTTTACATCTCTCATTTATCGAAACATTGCAGCTTGCTCCTAACTGTCATTAACTGATGAATAATGAAAGACTTCTTTACTTTTACTTCAGATTAATCATGCAGCTCCCTTGGTCTTTCCATGCCTGAATGTGTGTTCTGAACCTCTTTTTTTTTCCAATTCATGTGGGATAAAGAAATTTTAATTAGATTTCAATTCTATTGGGGGGAAAATGGTTTATTTTAATTCTACTGGGGAAAAATGGTCTCTATTGAAAGAGCATCACCTAGTATTTTCGCCTCACAGTTAAAGTGCTGCAGTGCCACCGTGCACTATTATCTCTCTTAAATTATGTCACATTTATGTTAATTTCAATCTCTTATGTTACACAAATTAGTAGTTAAAAAATCATCACTTCAGTAATAATAAATAATCAGAACAAACCTAACCAATGCTTCGCAAATTTTTTCCTGTTTCTCATACCTTGAGCAGCCCTTTGGATGATCTGCATCTTCCTCAGAGTCTACCAGTCTAACAATCATTGCAGTACAACACAAAATTGTTCTCAGTATCAAATGCCTCAAACACCATGCCTAAAATAATGTTTTAAGATATAGCAGATTTGTCTGCATATAACTAGTTTGTGGATTTGAACATAACAAGTTGAGGATCATTACAGAAATCACTGTTTTCTTTTGCTATCTATTAAGCATTTTCATCCATCAGCTACAGAGTGATCTGTAGCATTGTTCAAGCCCACTTTAAAATTACCTAAATGGTACGTACTTTCCATTATCTTACCAGAAAGAGGGTTCCACACTGAACATAAGAATAAAATGTCATTTCCATAACAACACTATACCATATGAGCTACATTCTGTTACAATTCTGAAAGATGTAATCATTACAGCTCCCCATTTTACCATTTAACTATGTATTCCCATGCCTTACTGTTTCCTCCAATTTTAAATTTCAAGATTGAGTTAAGTAAGATGCAACACTACCATCATGACATACAGACATAGTTTAAATTTTAACCCTCATCTTCAGTATTTTGTCTGATGAAGAAACATGTAAAAGATGAGGAAAAAAACCAAACAATTCACAGCTCTAACAGTCCACTGACTCTTTTTATCTCCTCTGATATACTCCCTTTCAGTTGCTCATAAAATTTCTTCCAAGTTCTCACTAATCTCTTATCATCACCTTTGATTTTTCTCTGGTTTGCTAACGTGGTTTTAAACTAAGAGACCTTTAACTGTTAGTAAGCTAAATTCCCCCATCTGCAGAAAGATGGCACAAAGTTTACGTTCAATTGAAGTTTCACCTTCACTCTGTTCTCTTGCAAAGCTGATGTAATAGCATGACAATCCTAAGAATACAATGCTTTAAGCCACAGCGCTGATCTCTCGTGTTGAGTGGCTAACTTAACAGATGTATCCTAAGAGTGCACATATCTGTAGGACACACTGTAGTAAAGGTGTAAAAATGCCTGTCAGAGGTGTCTGGCAGTCATCTTATTCCTTGATGCATATGATTTGATTGAATTTTTCTGGATTACAACCCATTTTCTTTCTGACCATATTATAAACTTCCTGAGATCCTTTGGTATCAGTAACAGTGTAACTTTACTTGAGATCTGAAAGCCTAAATCATCATTTTCTCACCTATTTCAGTAAAGTTCTCCATTTAAGATTATCTTTAACAAGAACATTTTCATCCAGACAAAATTCACACATATCTAACATTAGTCGTCTTCTTCCTGCTGCTGCTACCTAAAGGATGTGATATTATCACAGCCTGCAGAATGTGTTCTTTCAAAGCAAAACTGGTAACTCTGATGATTTTCAAAAGCTACATTAAAATGAAACAGAACAGATAAAACCGTGCCCTAAAAATTACATGATTCTTCTCTGAAAAAAAAAAAGGAAAAATAAAAGGCAGTTACTGAAGAACATAAACTGGATCTTCATTTTTCTGCTGTTACAGAAAGCCTGACTTCCTTGAACATCATATATATTATTTTGCTTTCAAGTTCTCCCATGGAATTATTTTCAAACTTAAACTGGTATTAGATACTGTTTTTATTAATCTTATTTTTGTTCAAGTAAGCTGGACATTTTCTCATAGA
>NW_010408864.1:9761-22488 GCF_000710305.1 Buceros rhinoceros silvestris | reverse complement strand
AGTGTTGAGATATAGAATCAAATTTTGGTGTTTGTTACATAGCACTATATGCACCATACATGCAGATTTGTTATCCTATGGATCAAAATAACAAATTATCTCACTTTGAGACATGATAACATATATAAGGACAGCTAAACACTGCAGGAGCTACAAAACAGTGTTCTGTATTTCTGTTCTCCCTATGGATGCCAACACATTTACTTGCTTAGATTCTATGCTGATCGAGTACTTTCCAAGCCAAATTCATTTTTTTCAGGGTACCTAAGCCACTCCAGCGTGCATGTACAGTCATGTGTACTCCTGGACACACAACATATGAGTTCAATCCCAGAATCTATCACTATGCTACATGGAAGATATTTCACTCACCCTTTACCTCAGATTTTCTATTTTAAAAATGCAGATGTTGGCACAATTCCTTTATAAAACTTTCTGAGATCCACTGACAAAACCCCCCATGTAACAAATAGTATTGTCAGCTTACTAAGGTGTCTTCCTGACCTATAACCTGCATGCACAGATGGCTTACAAGAATGTGTGGCCAATACCACTCTCCTCCTGCTATGCTACTGCAGAGTCACAGACAAGATTTACCTGCAAGCCCTTGATTTGCTGTGTGAGTTTTACCCTCTGTCCTCTTGTAATGACTGGAAGCTCCAGGTTTCTAGAGCCATTGAGAGTCAATTTCACTTTGCCAGGCTTTATGTTTCTAATGTTTAACCACAAAATGAAACTGTTTCATAATTTCAAATGAATTTTGCATGCATCACATGGAAATTCCCAGAGTATTATTTTTTTATTACTACAATATCTTAATCAATTTATATACCTTTGGAGATGTAAAAAGCCCATATAAGAACTATATCTATTCATTATCTTTATTTTTATATTATACAGACACATACATAAAACCACAATTTTCCTCACTGGATTAGCAAGATTTTCCATTTCCTAATTAAAAAACCAAACAACCAAAACACCAAAAAACCCCAAACAAAACATTCCATACAACAAAAATCGCCCTTATTATTAACAACTTATTTACTTTAAAAAAAGCCCTAATTATTGAATGATAAGTCTGGAAGAATATTGATAACATTGACGCAGCGAAGACACATAAGCTGATATTAGAAATTAAGAAACTTTGTTTCAGAGCAGAGTTTACACCCTAAATCAACTTAGCATTCCATCAGGATTTGTGTGTTTGTTATATATATCCATACTGTTATATATATCCATATCCCTCATAATCTGTAGGGATAATGCAACAATTTTTGTCACACAGAATAACCAAGACACTGACAACATCACCAGGTTTTTCTAATCAATACTGTTCCTCTGGAAAGTTTTGTCCTTTTCTTATACTTGAATCAACTTACAGGTTTTACAACTGATTTCACAAGGATAGGATAACCAAACAACGTCAATTCACTTTGCATTGCAGCTTAGTAAAAACTAGCAAACTAAGATGCTTTCCCTTTCCACACTTTCTCAGAGAAGGCTTCAGAAGGCTCATACCCTCAGTCATACCAAGATCTGCATTTAACACAAGATCTAACACAGATGTCTCTCTCTCCCTCTCTCTCCCCACCACAGCTCTACAGAGCTTCTGTGCTCCTCGGCAGCTCTACAGCTCCCAGTCTATCCCCCCACATCAGTATGAAGCTTTCTCTGAAGCTTGCTCAATAGATGAGATGTCCTCACTACAAAAGCGTAGGGTGATTTTTCTAACTTCCATACAATTGACCCACTTCCTTAAGAGCTTGTGTGCATCTGAGATGAGACTTTATTAGGAGGCAGAAGAGGTATGTAAAGCCTCTCCTGGAACTCACTCCATTAGTATTAATCAATATTAATTTATAATTGGATAAAGGTGGCTTTTCAACTAGAAATTATTTCAATCTTTCCCCTTGCACCACCCTTTAACATAAAACCCCACAGCTTTCACTATATTTGAGATATCAGAACACTGGGTCTCTATACAAAAGTATTTTACAGATTATCTTCACATCTGGAATGATTTACCAACTAGAACTGATCCTATAGAGAACAGATTAGTGAATCTGGGCTTTCACTTCTCACCTTGGAAATGTAAGTGAGAAATCTACCTAAGCATGAGGAGCAAACTGCTCTCAAGAATCAACAAACAAGGACTAGAAAAATGTGAGTGCTGTATGATGGTCAAATGAAAACAACTGTCTTGCAGTTCAGTCTGAGTTTTAACCAGTTTCATTCACCGATTGCCTCAAGGAACTTCAGCTGCCTCTGCAACTACAAGATCAATGCTGCTAATTGTGAGGAAAATTATTCAGGACAGCACAGAGCCTCCTATTAATGATGCTTGCCAGAACAAAGTCAGTTTATCAGCTGTCCTAAAGGTTAACATCGATATCAAATGCAACAACTTCAAATGATTATATCATTAACCTTGCAGGCAAAATCACCAGAGGGGTGCAAAAAACTTCTCAACTACCTGCATTTTAAAACCTATTTTGGTGCCTGCTCCACAGGTGACAAGCCTATATTTGGTATTTAATCTTCTTTCATTTAACTTTAGTGAGAAAAAAACCTATGTCCATAGCAATTCCTTTGGTTCTGTCAGTACTCTTTAATAACACTGGGCAAGAGAACAGATCTATGGATAGTTATCAGCTAATACAACAGGAGAGGGTTTGCTGGAATTATTTTGTTACTTCTTCTCCAAAAGACCTTAAAAGCAAAGAGCAAATAAGTGTCGGGTTAAAAAGAAACAAACAAACAGCTCCCTCAATTCAGAAAAAAGTTAACTGCAAAGACAGCACCTCAGGAAGTCAATAAGCCACAAACATTTAGAAGCTGGGAATGACTCACAAAGTGCTTGTCCCATTTTCTTCCTTTGAAAAATGCATTGTTTATCTACAGTGAGACTAAAGACAATGGGATAGCTCGGTGTGACCCAGTCACACCTTCAGGATTTTTTAAAAAAAATTAATCATATATAGTAATGGATGAGAGCTTTCATTAACTTGAAGTAATAGCAACAATCTATAAGATAAATAATCTGTACTAATAATCTACAATGGAAACTCATATCACTTGTATGTCTATATACATTGTAAAAGAACAGCATTAATAATTTGTGAGAACAAAGTCACAGCATAGACCCAGTATATACAAAAGCTAGAATAAATTTATTTTTAAATGACATACACTCTTACTAGTTCTTTTTATCTTTTAAAGATCATACTTCAGGTTGTCAGGTTTTATTGTTCCTTATTTGAAAACTACTTCTTTAAGGACTGTTCACTTTTATATTGAATCCAGTTAAAATAGTATTCTTTGTTACAAAAAACATCTTTATGTTTTCCTACAAGTAAAATAGAACACCTATATTACAACACCACATTTAATAATTACTATTTTATATGTGGATGTCCATATGTACAAATATATATAAAACATACTGTTGCTGATACTTGTTTTAAAAGAGCACAAAAAATTACCTCATGCTCTATTAGCCAATACACAGTCTGCTCCACTTGGGATGGTAAGTCTAAAATACCTCAAAATCTGCTTCAACCCTTTGCAGCAAAGATGCATTTGAAATGTAGATCAAAATAGTCTGTCACACTACAGAACCTGTAGCTGATGTGATAAGAAAGCAAAGGAAGGAATCAGCAGCAACAGGCATGTTTCTTTACATTTTGGTACCTGCTTGGTCTCTGCCTACAAAGTTAATGTGTTCTTACAAGATCAGAAAATTTTCAGAAAAAAATTATAATAAAGAAGGTTGCCCAGCCCTGTGCACCTCCTCCTCCCTTCCCAACTAACCACTATACAAGTCAGCATTCAGAGACTGACCATGAAGCTAGGTGTCACCAGGTCTTCCTATGTTTCAGAAGAGAAACTTTGCTTTTCAAACCTTGTTGACACTCACATGGCCTCAGCTATGAAGCTAATTGGCTATTTGCAGCAAAGCAGGAGTATTCAATTAAAAAAAAAAAAAAGTCTTTTTTTCCTGCTTGTTTGTGTTCTTTTAAATCAAACCCCAGAAAAGATTAGAATTACTTGCATCATCCCTCCAAAAATTAATTATCCACTGGCTCAGGAAGTAGGATCTACCCCTAAGCATATGAAAATGAAGTAGAAAAACAAATACCACACAGGTTGCCATCACGGTTACAGTTTGACTGTCATGTCTATCTGTCCACAGATTGTATCTTACTCTGACTGCCAGTTACTGTAAAACTGCTATAAGACCACGAAGACAAAATATGAGAATAGTATCCATTTATACTTATACAATATGCTACCTTTATAAGTAGCATTAAAAAAAAGGAAAGGATATACAACAACCAGATAGAATGATTTCTTGACCAACAATTCACTTTCCTTCTGTGTCCCTAAGTGTGATGTCTTCATTAGTAAATCCTCTGTGTAAAGTTAACCCCTTTTAGCTACTTAAGGCTTAAAACAGCTCAAATCTTCCATTCCTGCCAATAAGTTCTACACATGATATAGCAAGACTACACAAGATGAGTGTTTTATCTGAGAAAATTATCCACAAAATTCTACCCATCTACTATCACTACAAATCCCAGTAACTAACTAGCATGAATCCTATGCATATAAGACAGTTCATTCCATGCGCATTTTTTTGAGAGTTATGACAATTGCAGAAAAGGGGGTTTTTCTTCCCCCTTCTCTCTCCTCCCCTCCCATTTACCCAGACATCTGTTACTGAAACCAAAGGTGCACATTTTCAAACATATAATTAAATTTGATCTAATACCTAGCCCTAATATGTAGCCCAAACTTTACTCAGATTTGAGACATCTATGTTAACTTGTTAAAATCCTGCAATGGGCACACATGACAGTTTTGCTGATTCCTTTACAAATGCCTATCTGTATACTTTATAAAAATGAATCAAACACTACTATGTAAAGTATTTTTCAAGTTCTTTGTATAAGAAGACAGCTGATAAAATAAAGATTTCTCACAAATAATTTTTCAAAAGGTACTATTTTTATACACAAGACAAAGATTTATGTTCTGTTTTCAAACAGGAACATAAGCAAATCAGCATGAAAAGAATGCTGTGATCTTCCCTGAATTTAAGCAAATTGTTCCATAATTAGCGAAGAGATGTATATAAATATATGCAATTTGACAGCATTCCACTTCAAAATCGTTTCTCGGTACCAAAAGAGAACAAACAGAACTCAATGAATATGACCCACTGCGTTCCTGGACATTTTTCCCCAGTTCCTGTCGTACAAAAATACTTTTTTGCAATCCTTTTCATGTCTAAATCTAAAGATTTTGGGAAAGCATGTCCTCCACCTGTGCTAAGACAGCACTTAGTACACTAAGCTCTCACCTGGAACACTGCCTTGGATAATGCCAAACAGAATATGTGGGTGAAAAAGCAGACACAACTTCCTTCATTGCCTTACAACACTTCATTTCAGGGGTTAAAACTGAGACACTAGTTAGAAGTTATGTATTAAATCCTTTACTCCTCTAGTTCTTCTGCTAGCTAAAAAAGTGAGGTATAGGACTGTAGTTCTAAAGCTTCTGTCCAGCAGATAGAAGATCAAGAGCAGGAAAACAAACAGATAGAACACTCTGGCCAACAGCAGTACAATATATGTTGCTTTTCCCTTGAAGGAAGGATAGAATCACAGTATCATTTAGCATGGAAAAGACCTTTAAAATCATCATGTTCAACTGTGAATTTAATACTGCCAAGACTACCACTAGAACGCATCCTCAAGTGCCACATCTACAGAATCACAGAACTGTCTGGGTTGCAAGGGACCTTAAAGATCATCTACTTCCTCCTCTGCTGCCATGGCGAGGGACACCTTCCACTAGATCAGGTTGCTCAAAGCCCCATCCAACCCAGCTTTGAACAATTCCAGGGATGGGGCATCCACAACCTCTCTGGGTAACATGGTCCAGTGCTTCACCACCAGCACAATAAAAGAGAAGGAATGGGAGTTCCTAGAGATCTTCCAGGGAGATGAGGATGGAAAGCCACATGACTTCCTTCACTCAACCTAGTCCTTAGTAAATAATAATGTATTCTACACTAATTTAGCTTTCTTTCCACATGTCTGTCTTTCATAAAGTTAAAAACACCATCATTGAAGTGTTGGGCTACCTGCCATGATCAAATCGTAAGTTAGGTAATTTTAATGTCTCTGAGCACTTGAATTCCTACCAGATGTAAGAAAATAAGGTCATTGTCTCATACTGATTTACTCTCTTTACTCTGAAGTTGGTTTGCTTGGTTTGGTTTTGTTTTTTCATTTAAAAGGAACAGCTATAGCACTTAAAACATTTTTGACAAAGCTTTCAGCTATGGATTATTAAGAGAGGCAGGATCAGATTTCCTTAACAGATCCAACAATGACATTTACCCTGACCTAGAGGAAACACCTTCTCAAGCAATAAGAAATGGTCCACTTTCAATGCTGATTCAGTCCTAAGAGAATGCCAGTTATGCCAAGTTACAAAAACAGATGTATGGCAATTTCGTAATATGGACTACTGTACACCAGGGACAAAGCTAAAACCATTTATCTCAATTAACTTAGGATGCAGAGATTAATTTAAACTGTTGCCTTGGAGGTGAAAGGCCATTTCACCCAACAATCCACCCATACCTCTTCCTTACAATAAATCTCTCTCTTTCTTGTTTAAAATTATCTATTTCACACTACATTTTTACCCCTAAACCTGGATGACTTTCATGTCATATATATAGGACATATATATTTTTATATATATACATACATAAAAGGGGTAGTGCCATTTCCTCAGTGGCTAGGTTTCAACAGCCCTGTTTATGATTTGCAAAGATGGCCAGTTGTCCTAAAGTAACAAAATCTAATCAATATAAAGCATGACAATAATTGATTGAAATTCCTCAAATTAGGAGATTATTTCTAGCTTATAAATAACACTAATAATTGACATCAGTTCTCCACTTGCTTAGGTGCTGCTTGAATTGGAAGACATTTTGAAACACACTTTAGAATAAAACAATGAATTAAGGAGCACAGATTAGTGAATGAAAGAATTAAAATATTTCCTCAAAAGAACACTCCAACAGACACAAGTTCTCTGTAATTTAAAGGTTCAAAAATCCCCCCAAATTTATGAAACCAGCATCTGAGCTGTCTCAGGCAATGCTGTACAAGAACATCACACACTTCTGTCAGTTTAGAGCTCACAATATTCCTCATGGTTTTGACCAAAAGCTACTAATTTGGAAGAATGCAAAGGGGCCAAAGTCCGACACATCTTGTGTCACACAGCAATCATAAACATACGCTGATGGAATTCACTATCAATTTTTGCTTGCAGAAAGCAAATTAATGTGACAAGATATGTCTAGAGCAGTATTAGCCTATTAAATCCTAAGGTATGTCATCAATATATGTGCCATAATAAACCAATTTAAGTAGACTTATCAGTATTTTATCATAACTGGGGACCCAACAGTTCATGGAGAATATAGATTAATGTCATCTAACAGTCACCTGTGCCTTTATCCTCAGGGGCCTTTCAATGAATGGAGTGCAAGCAGAGACAAGATTTATCTTCTTTTATTTGGTATTTTCAGTGCTGCTTTTGAGAGAAAATACCAATTCTTTTTTAGCACTTCATGTTTTAAAATTACTACATGTTAGACTCCAGCAAGCAAACAAGCTACATTTAAGTTTCTAAGCATATGCATCTAGTTTTGCTACAAAATGTCAAGACTTGTACCCTCTAATTCT
Source organism: Buceros rhinoceros silvestris (assembly GCF_000710305.1). Taxonomy (NCBI): domain Eukaryota; kingdom Metazoa; phylum Chordata; class Aves; order Bucerotiformes; family Bucerotidae; genus Buceros; species Buceros rhinoceros. Next base: position 14,713 of record NW_010408864.1, on the reverse strand, counting down.
CAATATTAAGAAAAAATAAATATTCAGGAAATTTTCATGTTTGTATTGTTCAAGTGCCTAGTTTATCTGTGGCCCAAAAGATTCTTTGTCTTGGCTACATAACAGCTCTCAGCATTGCAATTAAGATTTATTACATAAACACTCCATTCCATTCCCTATAAGTATTTAACAAGATCAAAGATCCATTGTTTGCAAACATGGAATGCCCACAATATATTTTTCAAGGGATTTTGAAATCTGTTCTCTGTCTATGGAGGTTTACTTGTTTTGCCTGTATTTTTATTTGGATCTGTAAGTATGAAAATTTTAAACTTAAACTATAATATCTGGGTTGGAAATAAATAACTTATTTTCTTGAAAGGAAAAGCTTTATATACCCAGTTATATCTAGGGTGACACGTAACTTAACTTAGCAGAATGATTTTTTCATTAATCCTTCCTACTAACTAGTTTGTTGATATTCTGCAGCTTCTATTGCAAGGCTAATCCAACTGCTCAGACCACTTGAAAGATTAAAAATAAACCCAAGTATAGATTGTAAGGTACACTACAGATCACTTTGCTTATGCAATCAAAAGTTAAAACTCTAGAGCACAAGAAATCAGCAGCCCCCCTTACTACATTTATTAATTGGTTTGTATAATAAAAGAATCTTATTAAGTCTCAATATTCCAAATTATGTCATATTGAACTTAAGAAGCACTTCTCACCTACCTCCAAAACATCACTGAAGTGAGAAGAAGTGCCAGATGGCAGGAATATTATGTTTTAAGAATATTTCTCTAGAAGTTCCAAATTCTTGGCTTGTCAAAGAGACAGTCATGTTGCCAGACAGGTAGCCAGATCTATCACCATTGTCTATCTCATTTTGTCAAAGGAAGTATTCTGAAGCATATGTATTGATATTCCCCTGTGAGGGGGAAGCGGAACAAGAGCCAGTTACATTTACATTATATTAGGTATAAATTCCTTGAACACTCAAACACTTTAGTGGACTGCTCTCCTATACTATTTTTGCCATACTTACTGGCAGTGAGCAAAGCCTCAAAAAATCCTTACAAAGCAAAAGTTCTTCCATTACCGGGAAAGAAAAACAAAGCCAGCAAGACCTATTTTCAAAGAAGTTGTTATTGAAACTATAGCAATATTTTTGCTGATTTTGACGTATTTGGAAAAGAGTAAAAAAAAAGTAACAATAAGTCAGTGAGATGGCTATTTATGTTGCTACTATGTTTCTTTTACTTCTTTAAGTTGTTTTAGGCCAACCGATACCTGCCCAAACTGCTACTCTGAATTTTTTTTTTTTTTTCCCCGCCCTCTTGGATACAGCTTTTTCCACAGAAAGATAACTTGTAGTATAAGTGCTTGGGAAAGTGTTTATAAACCTTCTACATAATTTCTTCCTTGAAGACATAAAAGAAGAATCTTTAGTCATTTGTACTGAAAATTTAGTTACTTGTCCCAAAACTCAGACACTATAAACAAATATTTTAACAAGAACATTCATTCTTTCCCTGAAAATAATCTAAGTAAATATCCTCCATGTGATTTAAAGATCTCTTTAAAAAAAGGGAGGGGGCAAGCAAAACTAATATGCAATATCTATTTATAGCACTCCAAGACAGTTGTACCAAGAATATATGCAATAGAATCATTGGCTAATTTATTTCTTTGGCTTACAACATCCAGTTAGGTTTTATTTATACCAAATGCACACACAACCAATTCATACCAAGTTATAAAAAAAGCTTTAATATATGCAAGCAAACTACGATATGAAAAACCTTCTGAACATTCAGCACAGAATACTAAAGATCTATTTCCTCCCCAGGTACTCGGTGTACAGGCTGAACATTTTTGTTCCTTCATAATACTAGTCTTTACTATGTTTCAATTTCTCCACTACAGACTCACTTCCAAAGAAACTTGTTCAAAATGTTCCATCTCAGCTAGTCCAACTTGTAACCTATCTTCTTTCCAAAGTAGACAAAAGCCTCATGGGGTCGTAGTTTTGTAAGTGGAGGAAGCTTGACAAGAATGGTATTTGGACAGAAGACCACTAGCAGTCATAACACGGTAGGATGTGATATTAGCGATTCATTAGGAAGCATGCCTCCAACTGAGTCCAAACCAACCTTCTTCATTTTCTCTCTCCAGCTTAATATATCACACCTGTTAGATGTGAGATTGCTGCCTGTCTATTCAAAGTGTTAAACAATAGTCTGCACATGAGGAAATTAATTTCCATTTTTTTCAAAGGAAAAAAACATGTCTGCATGGATATCTGTCTTCAGAAGGTTCAAACTCTCAGGAATCCATTTGACCTCAGAATCCTTTCCCCCAATACTCCAAATCCTGAACTGGCATCTGGCAAAAAACACTGTGCTTTATTCTAGTTGTTGCTACAATATTCCTCATCTGCAGTATTGTGCAGCAGCAAAAGCTTCACAGTCCAAGTAATACACAAGAAGCATGCTGAGCCACAGCTCAAATTCTGCTTCTGCATGCTCCACCCTTTTCCTTCTATAGGCTTACCTGGGGATGATAGCAAAATGTATCAGGTGCTCAGAAATCATTCCTTCACTCCAGTTAAAAGACCAGCCCAGGAGGCACTGCTCCACTCTCATGAAGCTTTCTTGGTGACTTCCCATAGCACAAAAATAGCTGCACACTACATTAACAGGAATACCATGAGATTAATGGGATGTACCCTTGAACAAAGTCTGGCCTAAACTTTTATCATAGTTTGTGGTAAAATACAGATTTGGGACCTTAAATTACATCTTGATACCATCACAAAAGGTGTCAAAAGTATCATTATAGATAGTAGAAAAGACCAAGCCTTGCATACAGTTATCATTCCTTCAAACAACCACTAACTCCTGTATCATTCTTCATCTAAAGAGTGCCAGAATTTATTTCATCCTTGTCACTGCTCTGAAAATACTAAGGGGTCTAGTAAGACACCTGGTCAAAAATGCTAAGAGGTATGGAAGAAAGTTGTGGCCAAATAACGTATCTGCCTTTCTATTTTGCAAATTCATTACAAAGTGGTTTAAAAATAGATTTGTGGCTTCCCTAATACTGAAAGTAGTCCTTCAGGCAGATACAGCTGAAGGTGCTCTCCCTAAGTCAACAGCCAGCCCTCATTTGAAGATGAAATAATGTCATTTTCATGGTGTTACAGACTTCTCTCAAGCTGCTGACTACACTGCTTACTACTGGATATGTTGAGCATCATTATCTTGGCTTCCACTAGTTGTCTAACAGAGCACAGGTGAAACTTCTTACATCTGTTAACCTCCTGATTACAGCTTTATGTTTAAAATCAATCTCTTCAGCTTTGTGCAATTATAAAAACAAAAACAAAACCAACCCCAAACATAAAATAACCAAACAAAAATAACCTCAAACATCCTTCTCTGCATTAGCCTCCCACATTGCCAAACATTCCAAAAACAAAACTGTGGCCTCACTGATGCTGATGACAAAATTCTGAGCATCTTCTGTTGCTCAGATGATGTCAGGATTTTATATACATTACAAATCATACCCACTACAAAAAATATCATTTGTTCTTCAATACAACTAAGACCAGATGTGAATTAGAAAAAACCAAATCAAAACGACAAACCCCCACACAAAAACAACTTAAACTTTCACCAAGATTATCTAGTAAGTTACGAGAGTTCTCTTTACAAAATGTGTTGTACGGTATATATTATATAATGTACAATATTTTATACATATATCAAGTATAGATGATATACACATTACAGAAATTGTCTTCAACTATGAAATATAAGGAGGCAAACTACATGAATGAGATACGGTATGTGGACAGAAGTAGCAGACAAAGAGCACAAGGAATGAAAATCTGTAAACACAAGAGCATACTTTTCTCCGTGGCCTAGAACAAACCTAGAAGTCTCAGCTCCAGCGAATTCTGTGTGGCACACTAAGGTGTTTCTCGGTTTCTGGCCTATGCAGAGGAAAACATTCTAGAAGTACAAATGCAAAGCTTCAAAGATTTCATATTTGAAACTTGTAAAGCAAGCTACGCACATTTTTCATTATAGCAAAAATCTAGGAAATAGATTTAACATGAAGGGAGAAAGAAAGAATAAGAAATGGCCATAGATTTGCTCCATATCATATGACAGGAAAAGTGTATGTAAATCTCCCTTCATTCCTTCTCCACTTCAATATTGTATCTACAGCCAGTCCTTAACTTAAATAGATGTATGGTACTTAATCTGAAAGAAGTTTATTCTACAGATTAATCAGGCTCTGAGAAAACTGAAGAAATGATGCTTCATTTGGCATGTTAAGTTGAATGAAGAGGGAAATGCAAGAACAGGAAAGACAGACAGCTGAATGTCACCATGCAACAACCAACAGGCTTCCTCCAATTTCAGACAGACCCAGGTCCAGAGCTAGCACTTTTTTCCCAACTCTTTCCTTAGCATATTTAGACCCCCAGGAAGATTTTATATAAAGCTGAGGACAGAGGGAAAAGATGAGGATGGATAGGCATAGCTCGATGTTTCACACCAGTGTCTGCTTTCCCCTAGTCTCTGCCCCAAATCCATCAGTGCTGAATCACCCTGGTGGGACTATCAATTAACAGGAAGGAAAATTGTTACTAGAGGACAGATTCATTGTCCATCATTCTACCATTGTCATCCTCCTGGACCTCAAAAGTTGCCTCGCTTTAAATGCCAGGCAAAGAGATACAGTAGCAACATCTTCCTTCACCACTAACAGTAGCACACCTCTCCCACCACAAGCTGTGTTCTCAGACAAGAGATGTCAAGTCTCCCTTCCGCCATGGACTTCCCAAGTGGAACTGCGCACATCCTTTATGCTAACATATTAACAGTTAATCTGATTTTGATAACCAATATCCAGATGCAATGACAAAAATATGCCTGTTTTCCCATGCAGTTTTC
>NW_010408864.1:3564-9678 GCF_000710305.1 Buceros rhinoceros silvestris | reverse complement strand
GGAAGAAGGACAACAGTACTTTTGGGCTAACGCTGAAGAATGACTGAGGCACCATGTGCTGTAATTTATGAGGCTAAATCCTTGTTCTCAGCACTTGCAGTTTTCATGGAAGTAACCGAAAACTCAGTAGTACTGTGCATGGTATTTAAATCACTCCTAAAGTCTGTGTGGATCAGGAAGAAAAAAACTGCCACACACACACTCCCACCCCCATCAGAGACTGTAAGATAGAGGCAGCTCCCTGTAATTTAACTTGCAACTCTTCCATCTTCATCTTTCCCTGGGGGCAAATTCAGCCCTGACCTGAATAGACACAAATTCCATTAAATTGCACTGGGACTGAATCCAGTACTGCCAGGTCACCCAACACCCTCAGAAATATGGGTGAAACCTTTTTGTTCAACTGGGAATAACAAATCAGTACAAGTTGTTGCATTATTTTTCCAATTACATCATCATTCGATTTCTCTATTATCTGCATGTCGCTAAATTGAGTCAACAAGATACTTTAAATTGGTAATGAGACCCTTAGCCATTTACCACTTATTCTTGTTAAGGAATGAAACAGAGGCCTGCTCTGTTCACAGGCAGTCATCTGTTTCCTCAGTGCAAATCACAGTTCTCTGCGCTCACATGTTCTGTTTACTCATTCATTGGACTCACACACACGACCTCTGCAGCAATCTTTCTGAGAGATATAATCATTGTTTTAAGACTGCTCTTAAGGCTAGGTTTCATTAAGTACTTAAGGAAAGAATAATTGTCTATACATTCATCCTGCAATCAATTTCAAGTGAAATCTGCCATAACTCTCATGATTTCAATAGTCTATTAATATAGATAATATTGTCTAATCACTTATACCCATTATAATATCCAGCTACGTTAAACCAATTTCAGCTGCAAAGGTTTAAAAGGAGCCAATGACATTTGGTTAAGCACACCTTTATATCATTTTAGGGGATGATGGTCAAGTGATTCTTGCCACAGTACACAATTCAAAAAGCGTGATTTAGAGAGTGAATACAAGGTTTCACAAACTAGAGCAAGAGTAGCATAATTATTATAAATTCTTTCTAATTTTAGCAAATATATACAACATTACTATTTGAATACTGCAGACATGCTTCAAGAACACTGCATATACTGAAGCTGGAAGATCACTCATAAAAAACTTCAACACTTTGCATTAAAACTGAGAGGACCTCTATGAATATTTTCTGTGTACTTTCTAGTCCTAACAAAAACCAGAAGGTATCGGTCATCTAGTTTTAACAGCAGCTGGCTGAAGCTATTCCTCGAGTTGAACATTGCTGCCACTGCGAGCCCATGAATAAGTCTCAGTCTCCTCCTCCTTTTTTTTGTTCCTCTGAGTGGACTCTTAACAGCAAATTTTTTTTTAACTCTCTGAATGGCTTTGAGAGATTAGCCGGAAAGAAACACATTAGTAAAAACAAAAGTTTTTAAAGAAAAAGTGGGAACAAAGTGGACACATTAGAGACAACTTGTGATTCATGGCCTATACTGTGCTTTGCCCCTCTCTTTACCTCAATACACTCTTCGTTTTTACTGCTGGATAAGAGCAAGGCAGATTATTGCATTTCTCCTAGCAACCAAAAATCACTTAGGGAAAAAAAGGCATGTTGTCTGCTGAAAGGAAGAACAGAAAAATTTGGGGTCATACAAAGCCAGGCATATGCTCTTTTGCATTTAATCCGCAACTGAGCGGTTGTCAAAAAAGATTCAGTAAATAATAATAAACAATTCTGGTTTACAATGACTCATATTTAATTAAATATCTGTTTGTCTACTTGTCACACATTTAATTTTATTTTAATTCAGTGTTCTAACAGTTCCTCCTACTGTTTACTATTTTGCCTTCAGGGACATTCTATTCCTTACAGTTTCTAAAATTACTTCTTTCATTATAAGTGTGCATAGATATAATTCTATCTCTACATAGATAAAAAATTTCTTTTATATCTAGTTGTACGCACAGAGAGGACTAATCTTAGAGGTAAAAGACAGCAGTACTAGAAGACATTTTTATCGTAGGATACCCCTATTCCAAATATGGGATTTTACCCCATAGGACTTAATCTTACAGAATAAATTGTCTGGTCTCATTAGGTAAACACCACACTGCACAGTTTAAAATGATGAATCAAATCCATGTAGAAGAAAAATAAACCCATAGAAGTTCATAATTCAGGCATACATCTGAATAGATACATCACATTGACTAGCTTAAAATCAACACACTGTATTTTAAAATCCAGTTTGGTAACAGAACAGATATAATAGATCAAGGGTAATGCAAATGCAGCCTGCAGTATTTCTGATCGTTATTTTTTTCCACTGAAAGTTCTTTGTTCAATAGCTGTTGCCTTGACATAAACCGACTATTTTAGTTAGCCCACTGAATTTTTTTTACATATCATAAAACCATATACACACAAAAAAACCCCAGCCAACCCATCACAGCACTTCCACAGTGCACCAAGTTAAAGCCAGCAAAGACCTCAGTTCACTGCATCAAATTACAATGTGGCATTTTCTTGTAGCCACTCCAAACAAATCTGGACTCAAACAATTTAACAGAAAGCTTTGTTCACTTCATGGATAAGTGATGTACCAATGACATAGCAATGATAAAAGCCTAAACATAACGTGTATAAAATGACCCTGAAGTTATTAGGCATCAGCACTATCATGTTAAGAATGACAGTAGTGTTTTGCTTCTCTATTCACTCCCTGTGCTGCCTAACACAGCCACACACCTGTAGACCAGCTCTTCTGCTGGTCTCTCCCCTCATTCTCTGCTTCAGAATGGGGTAGTCCCTTATTCCATCAAGCCATGGACCTGGAATCAGGCTACCACCCCACTCTCTCTGCTTTCCCAGTGTCATTTCTCTTTCTAGACAACTGTCAGAGCAGAGCAGTGCTACTGTACATGCAGGACCAATAAGCATCTCCAGGTCTTGAAGATTACATAATTCATTAAGCACAAGATTTCACCTCTGAAAAGTGATACAGAGGATGTGCCCACAGATCCTTTTTCTGTAGCCTCCACTGTGGAGTGACAATCCCAAAGAAAATATCCAATTGAGTAAGGAAAGGAAATCCAGGTGAAGAAAACACACCTTTTCTAACTAGCTCCTAGTCCAACAGCACTGCTACACCATTTAAATTTTTCATAATACTGATATGAAAGAAACTATCACTCATCCTTTAGTTACAGAGTTCTCTTTAGGATACAACATAAACTGTTAAAATTGACCACTGCTTTTGCCAGGATGAAGTCATTGGGACTACAGGCCATGGAGTTTGAAAACTGCACAGAATGACAACTTGAGAACCGATGATTATAGGTCTCGTGCAGCATTAAAATACTTCCCATAAGTGCCCCCTAACTCTTGACATTTTCACAGCAGTGAAAAAGTACCTATGTACCCTGGCACGAACAGTCCTTCCATTCAACTATGAATGAGAAACAAGTTGACTGATATTAGTTACCTGACATTTTGGTTTTAAAAGGTTAATTTTTTTCCACTCAGTTTCTCTTAATGTAATCAATGGCAAGTGATTGATAGAAGTGAACTACAGAGTTTACTGTGTTTTACAACTTGCTGCTGGCCATTTATTTTTTATTTATCTGACAATCTGCATTTATGACAAGATAATACAGAGATACTCTTCTTGCATTGGCACACTACACTTAAGTTATGTAGGCAATGCATAAATACAAACTAAAAGACCACATGCTGCAACAGACATTGTGGCATAATAATCCAGGTAAACTCTAATAAGACTACAATAAGACCATACTTCAACTCCTGGCATCCCCACTCATCCAGCCAGTTCACTTCCCTATATCAGACTAAATAAACTTTCTCCCAAGTAATCTGAGAAGAAGAGATGAGAGAAAATAAAGGTAAATTACAACAAATTAAATAGTACAATGGCAGGCCACTGTCCTCAATTCTGAGGAATTCTTCTGGAACTGAAGGAATACAATGAAGATTCACTGATAAGAAGCGCATTTCTACAAGTAAAATCACGTTAAAGTAGCCCCAAATCAAGCCTGAAATGGTGTCTTATGCAATGAGCACCTGAAAATTACAAGGAATTAATTTGAAAATTCTTTGTGTTCTTCCAGTCATCATTTACAAAGATGGGTGGAGCTGAATGAGTATCTATCTCCACAACCACGACAAATAACAACATAAAAAGTTTCCAGCACAATGTGAATGGGTTCCAAAATATACACTGGAATCACTAGAAAATTGGTGACATTCAGTTATCAGCAAGCCAAAGATATATTGTTTCCTGGTAGAAATACCAGGACAAACAAATAACTTTATCATTAAGCAAAACAAAGTTGTGTGGTTTTTACTGACATGGCTTTGCAGTGCAGCTAAGCTCAAGGAGAAACTAAGCACAGGGAAGGATGTTTGCAAATCTAACTAGAACATAACCAAAAATTCAGCTCAAAACCCAGTTAATCGGCTCTGTTAACTCAGAGATCTGCAGACAACCATTATTTAGTGAGTTTACAAAAAAAAATTTGCTTAAACAAAAAAAATAGCTGAGGGAGAGTGGTAAAGACTGCAAATTCAACACGTATGCACAAACTAGTTCTGCCAGAACATCATTTGAATTAGTATCTTCACATCACATTTGTCCATAATGTGAAGATGAATCTCAATTAGTCTTGGCCACTAGAGCACAGCGGCTCAATATAGGTATCAGCAGGTTATTACATGGGTACTACTCATTCGTTCGTCTATTGTTGTTCATGTATTTATTGATGAAGATTATTATTTTAATAAAATTAAGAGCACATCTTGGATCTCTTCCACAGCAGCAAAGCCAAGGTAAGTAGCAGAGGTGGAATTAAAAAGGCATTTCTTAATTCATAAACTTTTGTCTTGAAAAAACGTTAAGCTTTCTGAGATAATCTGCACTAGTAAAGAGAGCACTATAGGAAAAAGTAAGGAGTAAGCAGGACTGAAGTATCCACATGCACTTGTACGCTATAGCATTTGGAAGCTATCTCCATGGAAGGATATAGCAACAAGCCAGCTTCATCTTGTAACAAGTTTACATTACACAAATTAAGATGCAAGCCTTTACTTACAATAACTCCATATATTATCACATGCTTTCAAGGTCTTTTGCACAAAGGACTCAATAGCAAAATTGTTATTGTGGTACAGAATCAGGTGCTAAATTACCCAGGCCTTGTTTAACTCTCCACTATAACAATAAGAAAGTAGTTTACAGTTTATTCATTTTTTTGTTGTTGTTAACAAAAGGGTTTGAAGTGAAGGCAACACTGACAACTCAATCTTATTCCTGGACATATAACTTCAAGGGCAGAGAGTCCACAGTTTACATCGTATACTAGAAGCCAGATATGAGACTAAAGATGGTGAGCCCAAATTCTACTTCCACAAATCTTTATTTCTCTACAATTAATTTACATTCAAAGTTCTCATAAGTAACATGACTAGTGCTGCATAAAAGGTTTCCTCAACATTCCTTCTGAAGCGGTGACTTAAGATCAGATTCTGTACCCTTCTACATACCAAAATTTAAAGGAACTTTTTGGAATATACAAGGCATGTATACTATAAACAAGGACAAGAAAGCTTGGGCAACAATAAATGTTCTCTAAAAATTCAGCAGTTACATGTAAGAAATGTCTGTTCAGTCAGAATCAACACATTTATTTATTCAGCAAGAGCAAATACTTGCTTTCTGTCCACACAAAATAAAGAAATTTCTATAGAAATGTAGAAAAGAGCACCAGTAACCTAGTCTCTTGGCAAGAAACAGCATCAATATGATTATTAATTAAGTATCCTCCACAAGGTTGGTATGAGGTGCTGAGCCAGATGGCAGCCACAGGAAAAGCAACCTCTGCCATGCCAGCTGAGATAACAGATAAAATCTGACAGCAGTGTTCCTCTTAGGTGGCTGAAACAGAATGTACAGAACCTGTTAGCAATCTATTTAGCTGAGATCAATATTTGAATAGCAATTCAAGGGTAGCAAATGGCTAAAAAGCTCTTGCATACTCTTTAGTAATTTCCACTAAATGGTTCAGCA
>NW_010408864.1:0-3509 GCF_000710305.1 Buceros rhinoceros silvestris | reverse complement strand
TTTCCACTAAATGGGTCAGCAGCGGACAGAGCATGTCTTGAATTTAGTGCTATGAGCCTGCATAGCATTGCTATAGAAAAGCAACTCCTGAAAACAGAGTTGATTGGACAGACTTAGCCAAAGTCTCCATTTCCTCTCACCGAGTTCTTTGGCACATCTCCTTGATGCTTTTAATGCATCCTTAAAAATGTACTTAAACCCTTTTGTCTACTTTTAAGGTTACATATCTTAACCTGCATTGCTAAAACATTTTTTTGATGATGAGCAACATCGATCTCATCATTCCAGAAAGTTCCTAATGGAAGTATTACTGTAGTAACTGCAACGCATGAAAAAGTCTAAGAACCCCTGTTCTAACTTCTATGAAAGAATTGTGGGGTATGTGACCTTCTACAGCATATCACAGTAGCAAAGGAACAAAACAAATTATCTGGATTACCACATTACTTTTCAAATATACCCATCTCCAGAAGCGCAATGACAGGATTTCCTCATCGCCTATCTTTTTCACATAGATGTTGCTGCAATAATGACTGACCAGACAAGTAGTAAAGAAAGCAAAATATTAAGACTAATGCAGTAAAACTTTCCATCATGGGCGTAAGTTCTTCCCTACTCAGCAAAGTTTTAAAGAATATTAACTTAGAACATATATTTAAATTCTTACTAACTTCAGCTGCATAAGAGGTGGAAGCACTCATTTAAAAGCTCTGCAGAAGCGGGTCCTAAGGAAGGATAAGCTGAAGGAAACAAAAATGCAAACTCTCCACTTCAGGATTTTACCCTTAATGCATTAAAATACACACATTCCACAGAAGCAAAGGTTATCCATCAACAGCAAAACTCACACAAGAGATCAAGACCCTGTCAGCTCACATACTCGCTGGAAGAATATACTCTAACTTTATATGTAAGCCATGTTCTCTGATAGGCAACAGAGACCTGCACAAGGCCACAGATGTGTAGCTCACTGGTGTGAAGAAATAAAATGAATTAAAAGAAAAAAAAAAGAAAAAGAAAGATAGAATGCTTGAGCCACCCTACCATTTGAGATTAAGAAATCTTTTGAAATACACTAATACAGATATAAAATGCTGTTTTACAGAAGTATTCTCATGTATCTTTAAAATCATCACACAATCAAGAGCATCACACTTGCCATTTTCAAGGAACAATGGCTAAAAACCAAGCCCTGACATCAAAGGTTGTCATTTTCATTGAAAGCAAGTCCTACCAGGAAAGAATTTGGCCCGCTAGAACTAGTGTCTGTGGTAACACCCACACACCTGTGTTCACAGCAGTTGTGAACTTTTCTGTTAATATTCCTTCTTTCAAGCTTTACTAATGACTGGAAGAAAGATAACAAAAAACCCCATACACCAATGAAATAAAAATCAATTGAACACTATAAAAAAAAAAAATGTTAGCAGGTGGATTAAAATAAAACTGGGTATTGGAGTTATGATACAGACTGTCTAGTGGGGTGTTTCGTTATTGGGGGGGCAGGATGTTTGTGTGTATGATTTGTTTGATTGTTTTTTCAAAAGAAAAAAGAGAAATTACAGTTATTCCTGAACAGACTGCAAGAATATCGACAGGGCTACAGGAAAATCATAAGCAAAATAATAATAAAAAAAATTAAAAATACATATATGTACATGAATGTAGCACATTCTTTCCACTATTTTCACTAAGCTTGGCAATTTTCAGGTGTCATAAAAACATGGACAAAGAAAATAGCTTTAGAAGAAAAAAAATCATCATTTTGATCTACCACATTATGTACTGTGTAATAACACTTGCAAATCACTAAAGAAAACTAACATCATGGGGAAAAGGATGGCTAACACGCCTCAAATACTACAATGTCTCTCAGTTTGGACTTGATGACATGAGAACAAAAAACAACCCCCAAAACCAAAAACCCCTCAAAACCACAAACACACTAAGAGCAAACTTTAAAACAAGAAACCAAACCGAGGACCTATGAAACAAGTGGTCTCTTGGTGTTTGCTTTTTTTTTTTCCCTTAAAGCACTACAAATAGTGTTTATGTTCATACATACCTATTCAAAAATAACTGGTGGCGTATGTCACCCTAAGGTGCAACTGTAATCGCTATGCTTCTAGAGAGACAAAACTACTGCATGCCAAGCTTCCATACCAGTATTCCTTCAAAGCCACTTGTTAGTCATTTGGACGATAACAGCTTATCTTCTACTTGGTCATGATGGGCTATCTACAAGGCTCTTTATTTCTTTATTTATTTGAGTTGTCAGTGTAGCAAAACTTGATAGTCTCTGCAAGACCTTCACAAAAAGAGGAGGTTCACATCTATTATTGGCAGTTTCTTGGCATTTTCTCTTTCTAAGGGTCCAGCTCTAAATCAGGTATGTGCTACACCTGCCCACACACCTCCCACCCCCCCCCATAAGGCTAAATCAGAACAAAGGTTCTACTTGTGCTCCCCATGACAAAACTAGAATAAATTATGTCTTGCTCCTGTCATTCCAGCAAGCTGGTTAATTGCATTTGTTTCATATATCTCCAAACAGCCTGGTACATTAATTACATTCTGTAACACCAAGCTCCTCTGATTCACTCTGTCACTTCTACTGAGCACTTTAATTGTATTCCTTCTAGCTATGTACAATTTTAAACACTTACTAATAATTAAATTTCTACAGTTCAAATTTTTTCAGTTTGTACACAATGATATCTCCAGTACTGGTGGTCTTAAGGATCAAAATATGATACAGTAAGAAAAATAAAGCAAGCAGAAAACAAAGTCCCTGCAAAACTATGGCCTTGCTGATAGATGCAAATGTTCCACTAAATCCTTCCACAGTTAAAACTTTCTGCTGTTTAGCATGTACATACATTATGCATAAATTTTCTTATCGGTAGACCAAACTGAACATTAAACTGCACAGCATATTACGCAACCAATGAAAAACTGTACTTGAATGTCTCCCCCTTCTCTATTTTGCCTCCTTTCTTGCTAGGGCATGGGGGAATGAGAAGAGGTGGAGAAAAACCCAAAGCAGCCTGGTTCTGCAAACAATAAACCTAAAGTCCTTGCTTCAGGACTGATACACTAAATGCTATAAGCAGTAGCTCGCTGGAACAAAGTTTCCTTTAAAAGACAAGCAAAACAAGCGAGGGTCCCAGATATTAAATTCACCTAAAGTCCAAACGACTTTTTAGAGATGCAAATACTCAATACTAGGAGGACTGCCAAGCATTTGGTCCCAGCGCAAACTCTCGTAGAACTGTGTTCCGTTACAGATGCTCGCTTCCTAATTGTGTGCTTGAACTACTGTAACGCATCTATCGCATATGCTGCAGTACAGCGCCAACCCCTACTCTGAAAGACAATGTACCCTTGCACTGAAGTTCTCACCCTACTAACGCGTACTTCCCCAAGATGCTGATTTATAGTTCCCCATTCATTACTTAAACTTGAAACCTCAGTAAGTGTTGTAGAACAAACCCAAGTGGGGGGAGCGC
>NW_010408863.1:0-428 GCF_000710305.1 Buceros rhinoceros silvestris | reverse complement strand
TCGACCTATTTTGCAGAAGGAGTCTTTTACCGCTTCAGGGAAATCGCAGGTAGCCACGGATGTTGCTTTCTCTCCCCAACAAAAAGTTCCTCCAGTCCTGCGGAGTAAGATTCAAATGGCCCGCGCGGCATGTTCGAAAGCAGCAGCGCGAACGAGGCAGAAAAGACAGTAAGTAAAGAAGAGGGGAAACAAAATGTTGGCGAGTCTCTCGACACACCCCTTTTTACAGGTTCATTCGGAGAGGTGTGTCCTCCTTCCCGGAAGGGCCAGAAAACCGCACCTCTCTGGGGAAGAGAAAGCTAAAGACAAAACCATGCGGTCCGATCCCGGCATATTGAAACCAGGACAGACCTGCAATGAACAAAGTAAACAGACAAATGTAAAGGTCTCAGCTGAAGGGGTCAGACTACATTTCAAGGAGTGGATTA
>NW_010408862.1:88040-89169 GCF_000710305.1 Buceros rhinoceros silvestris | reverse complement strand
CCCCCCGCCATCGGCCTCCGTGCCCCCGCCGCGGGGATGTGCCCTCCGTTCGTCCGCCCCCGCCCCACGTGTGTGCGCTGTAGTAAAGTCCTTCCTCTGCCGCTGCTTCCCCGCGGGAGGTCTGTGTTCATGCTGGTTTACAAACATCTCCTCCACCCGGGCAGAGCTGTCTCCCGCCGCGGTGGGTGTTACGGACGGCTCCTGTTTTGCTGTGTACTGTAAGTAACCTGCCAAAAAGCTGAGAAAAGTCGGTGTTAAGGAAGACGCCATGTTATACTGTTACGAAAAGCTCTGTCTGCTTTCTGTTTGTCGGTATCTCAGGGGGTCTCATCCAGCACTGTCCCTCACCCACAAATATTCGTGATGCCTCGGGCACTATATGAACAATGAAGTTCTGTCACTTGATCCTGGCGAATGTGACGCGTCTTCAAAATGAAAGGGTGTTAAGAAAGGGCAGCATCACACTGTGTTAATTCTGAGCCTTGGATAAAGTGGGCTTTTTTGTTTCTTTTTCTCTGGTCATATTTGTGTATCTTTACCACCCCGTTTTAGACTGACTTGAAGGAGTTGATAAACACTGTTTAGTTTCAAAGGAAAGTTAAAGGGATGGTAATTTTTCTCCTCTTGTCTGTTGGTTGATTTTAAAGCCTTAACATATTATTACGTATAATAATAATATTAACATATTGTTACATATGTAATCTATTTCTAACTAAGGAAAAGGGATTTTTAAAAGTTTATTATCGTTGATCTTGATCACAGACGGGGTGTAAGCTGAGTCTTGTGAATACACATTATTTGGTGCGTGACTTCCCAGCCATAAGCAGTTTCTTCTGCATGTGTTTTCTTCCTTATTTTGTGAGATAGGGATTGTCCATCTCTTCCCCCTTTTTCTTTCTCGCTCCTACTTTCTTCTCTCTGTCTTAAAGTACTTCGACAGCTTAAACCACTTTTGCGTTGGATCGATTATTGTGTGTGTGGGCTGAAGTGCTAATTAAGGGGTTTTCTCCTTCCCCAATCCCTGAAAGTCAAGAGTAGGGTTTGATTTTTGTACGGCAAAAAGATTTGGCTTCTTAATATTGACTGTTTTACAGTCACAATTAATATTTCATATTCTGAAAAACGCTCT
>NW_010408862.1:82479-87945 GCF_000710305.1 Buceros rhinoceros silvestris | reverse complement strand
GCTCTTCCATTTGGACCACTTTGCTTTGTATTTTACTTTGCCTGTTGTATTTTGTTCCCTGTTTTCCCACATTCTGGTTTGTCTTTGGTTTTTTTGAACCACTTATTCCCGATCTACATTATGAAGGCTTTGTACTTAACCTTTTCCATATTCTTCTGCTGTCATTGGTGCAACAATTAGTGTTACTGCTAAGGGGCTGCTTTAGTTGATGCTTCAGTGGAAGAGGATACAGAAGCTCTTATGTTTCCGTGCACTTTTTCAGATTACCTGCAAACAGAAAGGTAAATTGGATTACTTCAGATTGTTTGTTATCTCAAAGATCAAAAAGCGTGTACAAAATACACCTGAGGTGGTACGTGGTCTTTGGGCTGGACCTGTCCCGCATCATAAGCAGGCCCTGTTAAATAGACGGGCATAATATTTTTTTTGCGTTTCAACCTTTTGTTCTCTTCATGAGCTTGGTTCTCATTCAGTCTAAATGTTTTTTTTATAATTCTCATCCCATCTAGAGCATATGTTGAACAGTTTGTTTTTATTTTTAGAAGAGCAGTTCCACGCCAGGAACTAGGCCTGATGTTGTGGGCTACTGTGATTTCAGGGTTATGAGCTGATGAACACATTGCATGGCCTTTTCCTTAGCTTCTGTCAGTTCAAGTTCTGCTTAAAATTGGAGCTGGAGAGAATGCAAGAGAAAAGAAAAACACACTCTCCCTGTGTCTTTTGTTCCCATTTCCCACACGTCCTGTGGCCCGTCAGCTGCCTGCGTTTCTGTCACCCTGCGTAGACACCCCTGCACATTCATTTCATCTCCCGCTATCTGTGGTTTTGCTTGTGAAGGCGCATACAGAAATAAACCCAGGAGGTTGTTGTGAGAATTCTTTGGAAGGTGTGCAAACAATAGAATATTGATGGAAAATCCCAGCGCTTCTGGAGACGGTGTTCCAAAGGAAGATAATGAATCAGTACTAGTGTGCTGAAAGTGTTTAACTTCTGTTTTAAGAAAAACTTTTATTTAATATTAAGAACTTTAGATTCGCCTATATCCAGGATAAGAACTTTGGAATGCTGAAAAACGTGGTGAAAACTGGAGTAACTTACTAAGAAACTTTAAAGAAAAAAAAAAAGATGCTGGCTCTGTAAATGTTCATAAATTTCTCTACAACTTCTGCTCAAATTTATTTATTTTTTTTTCTTTAAGTAGAGGAATCTTTGTGTAGTGACCTAACCTCTTCCCACCAGTCAGTTCATACATTGTACAGAATAAGCACAACAATAGACAAGGAAGACAAGTTTTGTATCTTACTCACTTGGACCATCTGGTAGGCAATATAGCCATACTAGATTCTTTAAATGGCAAAATAAATATTTTTTTAATGATTCAGACTTTTCATCTTTCAGTATGATATTTTGGAAACTTGGTCCTAATATTTTTGTTAAATTTTCTGCATTTTTGAGTCACTTGAATTTCTGTTTTCTGATTGATGCTGTGATGTTGTTTGAAGCATGTTACTTCATGCCACAGGAATCTGATTGGAAGGAAGTTAGTAGTGACCTTCCATATCCTCTGCAGGTACAATGTCAATTAACAGTCTCCCACGCAATCATGTGGAGGGGCGTGAGCAGATTCTTTTGATTCTGACCCCAGGAAGAGCAAAATTTGAGGCTGTCTGTCATCTGCTGTGATAGGTGGGCCCCAAAGCCAGCATTTGCACTAGTTAAATGAAGCTCTCTAGGAGAGGAACTTACTGTGGTAACCTTATTTCTGTTTTAGTACAGTACTGTCACTGCTGAGGTTTTGTAAACTTTTCGTCAGGGTCACTGTGGGGCTTAACTGATGGTATCTTCATTTGCTGTGAAATAATTCAGTGTGTAATACAAATCCTGCACTAGGATGGCCGTAACACTGTGGAAACTTGAAATTCCCAGCTCTGTTACGCATGAGCACTTGCACCTTCTGCTTGAAGAGAGGAAAAGTTAGTGTTTTTTACATGGAAATACCTCATCAAAAGAAAATAGCAAAAATAATGCTAAAATGTGTTGTGTTTGCTATAAAGAAAGAAGCCTGCAGTCCATGAGAAAGGATGGGTTTTTTTAGATTGGATCACTTGACATGTCTTTCACAAACAGGAAAGCCTAAGGATACTGCCGAACCTCATGAAGTCACATTTGGTGTCACTGGAGCTCTGCTCGTGTCTGCAGGTGATTTGGAAACATGATTCGGTTCATGGATAGGTCAGTGCCGAGTCAGGAGGAGAAAGAATAAATTGTAGAAATTCAGTGGCAAAGATAATGGAAGGTTTTATATTGACCTTAAAAGCTGGTAAGTGCCCTGATTTTCTGAAGGAAGAGTGTAGAACTTTGATCATTTGTTATAACATCTAGCAGTTGTCATTCAAGATGGGTGATGGAGGGATTGATGTTGGGTTTTTTCTTTTTTTTTTCCTTTAGAAAAGGAGTGAAACCTTAAAAAAAATTAGCAAGAGTTTGATTATAGAGGTTGTTGATCAGTGTTAACCTCAGTTCTATTTAGGCAGTTTATTTGCAAGTCTGAAAGCTGCCATTGTAGAAGTTTCTGCCTTAGTAGGTCCAGTTGTAGGTCTAAACAAGCTCAACTGTAGAAGCCTTGTTGGGCCAATGCATCTGTCGTGTAAAGCAGACCCCCCCAAATGAGGCAATATAGTCCGGACTGACAGCGGGGCAAACCGAGATAACTTCCATCCCATAGAATAAAGAACTATGTCTCAGGTGGGCTACAGCCCTTAACACCTGCAGCAGACCTGATCGGGAATACATGGGAGGCTTGAAGGACGTGCTGTAGTTCTTGAAGTTCCTACTGAATGATGCCTCGTTGGGAATCTGTGGTGGACTCCAGGAAGCAGAAGCCACATGCAGCAGAAGGCAGTTTGAGTGAGAGGCGTGATGCTGGATGGGGAGCCCTTCCTCCCCTTTGGACAAAGCATGCTGAAGCTTCCTAAAGAGAACTTTTTCTTCTGTGTGTTAGAGATCTGGTTTGAGCTCCCTTTCCCGAATTAATGTAGTAAGGTGTTTAGTTTGCCATGATGTTTGTCTTGTTCAGGTGAAAATACTTATTTTTACGTATTTACATTTTCAAGTGGTTGACTTCAGCCTGTCTTTCTCAGCCTGCAGATTGTTTTACTGTTGAACTTAAAGACTTCAGTGTGGCATTTGAGCCGGCCTAGCAATGAGATTTTTTGTCTTAGCTTTTTTATTTTGTTTTTTCAGCTCCCATTAAAAGAGGTTAAAACCTAAGAATTTTTCTCTTTTTAGTGAAGCCTGGTAACTCCTCATGTGGATGTTTGGATACCTTCTCAACAAAAAGAAATTGTGGCATCTTCCTCAAAGAGAATAAAGGGTCTCTCAAGTGACTCTTAGCCATTGCTTTCTCATTCCCCTTGTGTGTCTGGAGGAAAATAACTGTGTTTACTTGTCTGAACCTGTTATGTGTACTTAAGCTCCAAAGTTACTTCATCCACATCACTGAGTGTCTTCAACTGTACTAGGTATCACTTGATTAGGCCCTTGTGGATTTAAAGTTAGTTCTAAACAAAGTAAAAGAGTGAATCTGTGTTAATGAAGTCATTGGTGGAATCTCAGAGTTTATGAAGTGTGAGATGCATCTCTTCTCCATCAGAGCTCTGGTGTTTTCTGGCTGTGTCTGATTTAATAAGTTCAGTGGGGTACAATTCCATCTAAACCCAAGACAACTTTTTTTCCTGTGAGAATGGTCGAACACTGGAAGGGGTCCCCCAGGGAGGTTGTAGAGCCTCCATCTGTGGAGGTACTCAGAGCCTGAGTGGGCATACTCCTACCTCCCGTAGCTGTCTGCTTGTGGAGTCAGGTTGGACTAAGGGATCTCTAGCGGTCCCTTCTACCCTGAGTGATTCTGTGATTCTTGGTGGTGTTTACCTGACCACTCTAATTTTGCTGCAGTGTGACTGTTCAAGCTTGTATAGTGAATTGCTGCCACTGAAGTTGAATTAAAAAACTGTGCTGTTTCTGTAAAACCATGTTCTTTTTACTCGTTCAACTGGTGTAATGGTAGGCTGATTTTATTTTCTGGTTATGGGTATTTCAGAGAGAAGTTGGCTGCTTAGGATATTGCCGGTGTGTTTGCTCCTTTTTGAATTAGGGATAAGAAAATAAACAACTTCTATTGTAGGTTTTATCATCTTTCACTCTTTTCAACAGTCTGAAGCTATTTCATCTGTGTTCAGCCACAGTATTGACACATTTCGCATGAAACGACTCCGTAGGCTCTGCCCCTGTAACTGAAGTGTTTGAATTGGGGGAAGTCTAACACTTCTGCTCATCAGGAAAAACTTTTACAGAGGTTTGCAGGAGACAGGATACTGGCCTGACTATATCAAGGCTTAGTTAGTATGAAAGAAAATTTGGGTGTGGGGGGGAAGGAAGCGTAGTGGCCATTTTGAAATTGCATGATTAATTAAATTACATAAATTTCAGCTTTATTATAAACCAGCAGTTTTAAAAGATGGTCATGGTTTTGTGACACATTAGACATAGAAATGCTTTGGAAAAAAATATGTTCCGATCTTCAGAACTTCGTGTGCGTCCATTTCAGCATCTGAATTAAGTGCATTTTGGAAAGAAGTCTCCAGGTTGTCCATGGTTAGTCAGTTTTGTTGATAATGTGGGAGGGCTTGGAGCTCAAAAGTGGAACTGAGCTGAAAGGTGTGCTCCAGTGTTCTCGATGTGTTCCAGCTGCTAGTGCTTGTGCAGTCTGCAGAACCAGACTACACCTAGTCCGAGTTACCGAAATGTGTGTAGCATGGGTATGGGGTCATCTGCTCCACACCTCATGGAGGTGTTCTAATGGAGAAGATCTCAGTTCTTTCCCTTCCTCCTCCCACTGTCTTAATTCCAATACTCAGTTTTTTGCCGTGGGTTGTTGGATTTCTGTCATTCAGGTGGGGATGCAGTCCGAAGCAGAGGATGGTAGTCTACAGACCAGCGCTCTAAAAGCACACCTGGTTTTATTTTTCTTTAGGTTCTTTTTCTAAGGACTGCTGAATTTTGTCTGCTTAATACTTGTTAGTCTGCAGTATTTAATTTCAACTTCAAAAGTGAAAAATGATTGGGATTTAATTGAGATATAGATTAGATTCATTATATTTACAGATATAGATTATCAAGAGATTTGTATCTATAAACTATATAGCTATATAGTTTATGTAATATAGATACACTATTATAGGTATTAGCGATTTCTTATATTTACGTATGGTTTTTGTCATTGTATTTATAGATTGATTTATTACCACTCAGATCAGAGTAATGAGAAATAAACCCAAATCTTAAAACACCTTCCCCCAACTCCTCCTTTCTTCCCAGGCTCAACCTCACTCCCCATTTCTTTACCTCCTCCCCACAAGTGAGGCAGGAGGACAGGGAATGGGGGTTGTGATCACTTCATCACACATTGTC
>NW_010408862.1:79803-82304 GCF_000710305.1 Buceros rhinoceros silvestris | reverse complement strand
ACACTCCGGCTCAAAGTTTCAACTTTGTGGGTTGTGTGGGTCCTCCCCGTGGGCTGCAGTTCTTCCGTGGGGTGCAGTCCTTCAGGAACAGACTGCTCCAGTGTGGGTCCCCCGTGGAGTCACAGCCCCCTTTGGGCAACCACCTGCTCCAGCATGGGGTCCGCCATGGGCTGCGGGTGGATCTGCTCCATCGGGCACCGGCACAGCCGGCCTCACCATGGTCTGCACTATGGGCTGAGGGGGAATCTCTGCACCACCACCCAGAGCACTTTCTCCCCGTCCTTCTTCACAGGTCTTGGTGTCTACAGAGCAGTTTCTCTCGCATACTCTTACTGCTCTCACCCAGCTGCTGTTCCACAGGTTTTTTTCCCCTCCCTTCTTAAATAAGTTATCTTCCACCATTGCCGATGGGCTCAGCTTAGGCCAGCGGCAGGTCCATCTTGGAGCTGGCTGGCACTGCCTGTATCAGACATGGGAAAAGCTTCTACCAGCTCACAGAAACCACCCTGTAGCCCACCACTCCCCTTTCACCCCTCTCCGTACCAAAACCTTGCCGTGCAAGTCCAGTAAGCACATACAGGGGGACGACGGCAGTCAGCAGCCAGATTGAATTAGGTGTGTTGTGTCTGGATTAGGACAGCGCCTGTCCCTTCATTTTCCTCTCACATGTTGATATGTAGAATCATTTAGCCTGACTTGTGGTTTCCCTGATACCTACTTTCTTTATCCTAGTAAGGGCCAGGCATTTACTGTTGTAAGATGACAGCACTTGCTCTGAATTTAGGTAAGGAATTACATTCTTACAAGATAGTTTCCCAAGGTCACAAATCAGGTTCATGGCTAAACCAATAATAGTAGGACACCTTTCCTTCCACTCCTGTTTTAATTAGGCTGCACAGGGTTGAAATAGCTCTGGACCGGTGGTGAAGCTGCTTGCTCAGAACACACAGCCTGAAAATGCTCGTAAATAGCATAGGGCCTGCTGCTGTGTGGTCAGGGGAGATTGTTTGCTTCACAGTGCTTCTAAAGTGGTTCTACATGCTTAGGCTCTCATGTTTTTTTAAATATACACGTTTTATAGGTTATGACCAATTTAATAGTGAATGGCTCTATTAATATATTACAAAGAACAAGGATTTTGCAATTGAAGCTTTAAAACAGATTGTAGATAATATATTCTCAACTATAAATGCATGAAGTAAAATTGCTTTTGTACAGGTAAAGCATTGCCCTAAATTAAAATGTGTTTGTGTTGGAGTCACCTTTACTTAGGTTTGATCTGGTATTCCTTAACACAGGCATACAGTACAAAGTGCTGAATAATCGAGAGGAAAAGCAAGCTGAGAAGACTTTCTAGTATTAGTTTGTAGATTATCTTTTTGGTGGCTGTTTCTCAGTGTGAACACTTTGCTCTGAAAATGATAATTTTAGTCTAGATAGGATAAGGGTTAATAAACGGTAGTGGATAATGTGCCAAGTGCTAGTCACAAAGACACATGCATACTTTTCTAAATTTGTTTTGTATTGAGAACAATGGTATTATAACTCATCTGTAGTTCCCCTTTTCTAAAATGCTGTTACAAAACCAAGTTATTTATAACCTAAATGAGCAGAATTCCACATGGGTTTTTTTGGTTTTGTTTTTCTAGTAAAAATGTGCTTTTTTGCAGCCTTTCTGAAAGTGCATTAGTTCTTAGGCCATCTGTAATGGATATAAAGTCTCTTTATGTACTTTTACATTCAAATAATTCTGATCAATTCTTAATGTTTTTAAGTTAATGGGAATAAACATTGGCATTAAATCTCCTTCCTAACGTGTAGTGTGCAGTCTGTTAAAACTGATCAGCTTGTGTAACTTGTTTGAAGTAACGCCTTCTGTCCATGACGAGAAAGGAAGCCCAGGTTCAGGGACTGGCAGTGGTGTAGCAGCATGGGAAGACCTTTAGACAGAGAGACAAATTTTTAAGATACACCTGAGAGTAAAACAGGCTTTGTGACGCTCTTGAAGCTGCTCAAGTGATTGATGGTACGTGTGAATCTCAAAGGAAAAGTGTCCTTCGCCCATGCAGAAAATCTGTCCATTACAAAGAGCTATTTGGTGTTATTTTATGTACTTTAGATGATTTAAAGAAATTACATTTTTTTAAAAAATGGATGTGGTTTCTTTCAGTGGTGTAAATAGTCATTTGCATTATTGTGGCGATACTCTTTCACTCAGTGCTCGAGAGCACTCACCTGTGTGTCCTGAGAAACAGGTGGCTTTATTTTAGCAATGACAATTAAATTGGAGGTCAGGAGTTAATAAATTGATGTATTCAGAAAAATAGTAAAGATGGTAAAGTTGAGTGGATTGAGCTTCTGATAAATACTGAAAAGTTCCTACAGCCTGTGAAACGGGAATAGCGAATCTTATTTCTTCTTGCTCTCAGAAGATTATTTTGAAGGTAATGGGGAGATAAAATGTGAGAAGTTAACTGGGTTAACTTAGGAAGGGAGTTGTT
>NW_010408862.1:76232-79696 GCF_000710305.1 Buceros rhinoceros silvestris | reverse complement strand
AGCAGTTTGAAAACCGTTGTCTCGTGGCAGATAAGGTGTGAGGTGTGATGAGTCAGATGCCTCAGCTGGTGGATGATAGAGGAACAGTGACAAACAGCTGAGAGGGGGAACTTTTGGTAGGGGGGTCTGAAAGGGTGACTGTCCTTGGCCTCAGTCAGCATGCTGGCAGCTAGTACTCGTCTCAGGAAACTGTAGAAGCTTTGGGTGCAGAAAATCTGGAACAGACCTGCAGAGTCTGAAGCGGTACAGCTGTTTAACAAAAACATGGGAGAAAGGCGTTGCTTTTTTACTGTAATGAGTGTATATATATCAGGCTAACAGCCCCTGGTGTCTGACACTGCTGAGAGAAAATCTGCAGGGTTGTATTTTTAATAAATTATGAATACTCACATAAACACATCATGGAATGAGCTGATCCTGCATGGTGGTTTTTTGACAATATTAATACAGGATACACAGTGTATATGTACGTGGTTGATTTCATCCAAGCTTTGCACAAGCATGTTGATCTGTTGTGCGCAATGGATCTATTAGTTTCTAAGGTTGTAGTTGAAATTCTGCTATTTCTAGTGTTTGTAGCCGTAAGGTTACATTTTTGGTAATAAAATAAAGATTTTATTATTTTTTACGTTTTTAGCTTCCGACAAAGTAGAATCTTAAATTCACTTTTCATTCTCTCCACGTCATAGTCGCATTGCCACTCAGAATTTTTTAAACAGTAAAAACTATTTTAAATTGGCTTTTTATTATTACTGTTAACAGTCTTTAATGCTTTTTTGTCCATAAGGCTGCACCTCTTGTTTTACTCAGCATTTAACAAAATTACATGTTTTTTATTTACTTAGATATTCTCTTACAGAGACAGATATTTAAGGAATGACTGAGTTTCATTTGTAGGTGTGTATTAATAGAGAATAAACATAATTTCTTTCAAGCTTGCTAAATTAGAGTGCAATATATGGGTAACTTCATGTTTTACTTGTGTTTTAACAGTGAAAGCAAGTTGAATACATTGGTCCAGAAACTTCATGATTTCCTGGCTCACTCATCAGAAGAATCTGAGGACGCAAACTCTCCTCCAGCACTATCTAAAAACAAAACCATAAGTAAAAAGACATTTTATGGTTTATTTTCAGTGTATATATGATTCTAAAGTCAAATAACTGTATTGCACTTCGCTGGGGCAATTAGCAAAGTCCTAGTGCGATTTAAGTGGTGATACCTTAATAGACACACAGTAGGCCTTTGATACGCTATTTCTTTCTGTTCTGAATCTTTTCTAAGTATGGGGAAAAAAAAAGCTAGTCCTGCTGCTAGATTACCTTCTCTGAAACATGAGATGCAAACATGCCTGTATTTGCTGTGGTAGTGGATCCTTGGTCAGTTTTCCAGAATGTGTAAGTGCAGTATCTTGCTTTTTTCTGCTGAAGTAAAGCTTTTGCAGTCATAAGAGTACTGAATAAAATGTATTTCCAACTTTAACTAGGTTAAATTGATTTCCTGGTTTAACTAGGGCTGGATACAGGTGCAAAACCTTTCAAGCCCTGGTGTTTGAGCTACAGGTGGTGCTGAAGTGATTGAGTACAGGAGGATGAGTGTGTGGGGGCTGTGTTAGGCAGTTTCTTTTCAAACTCCTATTGTTCTGAGTAATAAACTTACATGGATTATGTGCAGTTACTATCTTGTAATGTTTTGTTTTAAGAGGCAGTCTGCTGCCATGTGGTGCTAACTTCCCTGTGTCAGCGCCTAACTGAACTGTTAACATAGAAACAAAAATTATTCCTGTGATACTTCAGCAGAATAATAAACTCAAGTGTGATGTAGATGCATTTCAAAGTGAAATTTTGCTGAGGGACGTGCTGGGAAAAGAAATTGTTTCCCTTTGTCTTGTGTAGTTATGAAGTAGAATTTGGCTCCTTGCCTTAAAAAACAGATTTCCTCTGAAATGGGTACACTTGCTAATTAATAGCAGACATGTTTCAGTGTCGTTTTTGAGATCTCAGATTTATTTCTTAAAAAAGAACATATTAAAGTTGAAAAAAACCACTTAAATATTAAGAAATGCCAGAATTAACTCTGCAGATTTACTTCCTCTTGAGCTTTCTGTGCAGAATGATCATGTCTTTAGCAAATATGTTATTTTATTTTATTTTTTTAATCTGCAGGATGCTCATACAGTGTGCACATGATAGACGTGATAGGGGCCAAATCAGGTTTACGTAGTAATGGAACTCGGTTTGTTCTAGCATTTGGAAGATACGTGAACTCCTAGGTAGAGCATTGCGAGGGGGGGGATGGCGATGGAGATGGTTTCGTGGTTCAGGAGAGCCCTGCAGCAGATGGAGCATGCGCAGCTGGGTCAGCACCAGGAGCTGGGAGGGAAGCAGCATGCTCAGTCATTCTGTGGGGACGGTGCAAGCGCAGCCCAGTCACACATAGAAGCTGGCAGTGGGAGTTCAGCTGCTTCGGGATTAGCAGCCTGAATGCAGAATCTGCAGAGATTGTAGCTGCCAGAATCAAAGAAATCTCTACTGACCATGTACAAAGTGCTATTTTCCATGGCTTTATCACATGGGCAGAAATGGTCAAGAGTAGGAGGTTAGGGGAGCAGTGGTAGTCTCCGGAAGAAATGTCACCCCTCTTCCAAATTGCAGGTTCTTTCCTCAGAATGGGGGAATGCCTGTAATATTCCACAGGAGAAATTTCAGGTGCTTCAGAGGGCCAAAAACTTTGTGCATTTCCATCCTTTATTCCTCCCTGCCTTAGCTTTACATGCAGAAATCGCTGAATAGTTTAGGCTGCGTTTCACCCAAACAGTTCAGCCTAGGTCAGATACCCGGCGTGGTATTTCCTTATCAAAGTGGTTTTTTTTAAAGTGTTAGAGAAAATTGTTTGGTTTTCACAAACCTGAAGTTTAAGGATGCAGTAAGTTGCAGTGCTGGCATTCTTACCTTAAAATCACCAGTGGTCCTGATAGGTATTGTGTAATAATAGTACCACTTCACTTGCACGTGTCTCAGTAGAGCATCTATTAAAATGCTGCTATTACTGAGACTTTTGAGCAACTTCATACGAGTGTCATTGAATCACTGAACTTTGAGAGTTCTCTTCCATTACCCGGAGTGGTGGATGGATTCCACAGAATCCTCTACCATACCCTGTATCAAATGGGATTTCTGTCCGTGGTTCCCAGATTTAATATTGTGTTTTTAATGTCAAAATGTGTAAGAGAAAATACTTAAAGTAACTTCTTAGAAATTAAAAAAATACACTATTTCTGCATATACAGTTGCACTTTCATTTCTTCAGCATTTCTTGGCCAGTGGGAAGGCTGACTTTCAGCCTGTCAGCAACTTAACTGGAAGTAATTTCTAAATTATTTCAGAGAAATTCATGCCATCCACAGACTGTGTCTTGTTGTGCAACAGTTTGTCTCTGAAAATCACACAGTTGTCTTTATTCCT